>NC_091351.1:26929499-27106999 GCF_038502225.1 Cherax quadricarinatus | reverse complement strand
TCACACATTTTGTTCACTATTACTCCGTGGTCTCACTTGTTGAAGGCTTTCTCACAGTTTGTGTATACTACTTCTGCGTTTTGTTTATCATCTACAGCATCCAGGACCTTGTCATAGTGTTCCAGTAGCTGGGAAAGGCAGGAACAACCTGTTCTGAACCCGTGTTGCTCTGGGTTGTGTAAATGATGGGTATCCATGTGGTTGGCGATCTATCTTCTTAGGACCCTTTCAACGATTTTTATGATATAGGATGTTTGTGCTTTCGGTCTGTAGTTCTTTGCATTTGCTCTACTGTCACCTTTGAGGAGCGGGGCTATGTCTGTTTTCTTAGAGACTATGGGATAAGTCCTGTGTTCATGCTTCCTCTCCATTGAGTGCTGAAGGCACACGACAGGGGCATCTTATAGTTCATGATGAACATAGAGTTCCATGAGTCTAGGAGAGGGACAGAGTGCATGGGCATGTCATTAATTGACTTTTCGAAATCTTGTGGTGATAGGATAATTTCACAGATTTTTTTTAATGACCAGATTTTGAGTTTCGGTCGTAAAAAATTATTTAGATTGTCGACCCTTAGTCTGGTTAATGGTTTACTGAACACTGAGTCATATTGGGACTTTAGAATCTCACTCATTTCTTTGCTGTCATCTGTGCAGGTCCTATCTCGTCTAACCAGGGGCAAAAAAACTGGATGTTGTTTCTTCCTTAGATTTGGCATAAGAGAAGAAGTATTTTGGGATTATTTCAATTTCATTGATGACTTTAAGTTTTTCCTGAGACTTTTGTCTCCTGTAAGATTCCTTAAGGTTAAGTTCGATATTTGCTATTTTTCTTGCCAGTGCCTTCCTTCACATTTAAGATATACTGGCCCTTCTCAGCTGTTCTTAATGGAATGTACCTTGAGCTGACCTCAAGCACCATAGAGTTATTTTTTTCTAGGCAAAGTATCGGATCCGTGTTGTTTAGGATAACTTCCCAGCTTGTTTCGCTTAGGACGTGGTTGACTTGTTCCCATTGCATGTTTTTGTTATTGAAGTTGAATTTTTGGAAGACACCCTCATGACTGATCACATTTTGCTAGTGAAGAGCCCTGCGCATTCATGTCTGTACTTCTGTTATGGTGTCATCTGATTGCATTATATTTTTATTATGTTTGATCATCTTTTAATTGAAAATGAGGTCAAGTATAATTTTTAATCTTTTAAGCTCTAATTTTTGCTGGCTTAAGTTGAATCTGGTGCAGAAATTTAGTAGCTCGTGTGTGTGCTTGTGAATTTTCATCTGAGCTGCCACATGGGGTGATATCTGCTAAAACATTATTTGCTACACTCCTCCATTTTAGGTTTCTCAAGTTGAAATCCCTCAGTAGAAAGATGTTTGGGGCAGGAGTTGTGAGATTTTCCAGTTAGTGGTCACTTTTCAAAAGCTGTTCCTAGAATTGCTGGGAAGTTGCTTCCGGAGGCTTGTAAACAACCACAATTGAAAGATTTTATTTTCAATCTTTACCGCCAAAACTTCAACTACATCATTTAAGGTGAAAGTTAAGACACTTGTGCAACATCTGGTTGTCTTTATTGTAGACGTTTCGCCATCCAGTGGCTTTATCAATACATATTCTTGGGCATAATAAGAAATCAGAAGAACTATATACAAAAGATGAGGTGATCAGTCCCTCAGCCTTGGAGGTGGTGTTTAGAGCACCGTGGTTGTAGAGATTCTGAAGCACAGGCAAGGAGACTGGCGCTTATATAGGCGTCAATGAAAGGGACGTGTAGCAGACGAGGGCATAGTCACTGGTAGGCGGGATTCCCCAGTGGAAGTAGGTCCTACCCAAATTGATGGGTTAGTTGCAGCAGCCGTGAAGAAGGTGATGTAGATGTCCTCTGAACCAAGATACCATGATGTTGCAGTGGCTGACAAGTTGTGCAAGACAGGTATACAATACCGACAAGATGAAAGTAAAGACAGGATTGTAAATGAATGGTTCAGAGAACCGACATTTTGTTGAATTAGACACATGTGCAACTCTTGGGTATCTTTATTGAGGAAACGTTTCGCCACACAGTGGCTTCATCAGTCCATACAAAGGAGAAACTTGAAGAACAGTAGGAGAATGAGGTAATCAGTCCCTCAGCCTTGAGTCGATGTGGTCAGTCCATCAATCTTGAATAGAATACAGCATATGAGCGGAGAAGCAGCTTATAAACCGTAGACAGGTGAGGAGCAGCAGTCGTAGGTGGTGTCACATTTGTCCAATGTGGAAGTAGGTCGTGCCCAAGGGTTAGGCAAGTGAAGAATTCCCTAGTATTAAGGCTGAGGGACTGGTTACCTCATTCTCCTACTGTTCTTTAAGTTTCTCCTTTGTATGGACTGATGAAGCCACTGTGTGGCGAAACGTTTCCTCAATAAAGATACCCAAGAGTTGCACATGTGTCTAATTCAACAAAGTTAAGACACTTGTGCAACATCTGGTTATCTTTATTGTAGACGTTTCGCCATCCAGTGGCTTTAACCAGATGTTGCACAAGTGTCTTAACTTTCATCTTGTCGGTATTGTATACCTGTCTTGCACAACTTGTCAGCCACTGCAACATCATGGTATCTTGGTTCAGAGGACATCTACATCACCTTCTTCACGGCTGCTGCAACTAACCCATCAATTTGGGTAGGACCTACTTCCACTGGGGAATCCCGCCTACCAGTGACTATGCCCTCGTCTGCTACACGTCCCTTTCACTGACGCCTATATAAGTGCCAGTCTCCTTGCCTGTGCTTCAGAATCTCTACAACCACGGTGCTCTAAACACCACCTCCAAGGCTGAGGGACTGATTACCTCATCTTTTGTATATAGTTCTTCTGATTTCTTATTATGTCCAAGAATGTGTATTGATAAAGCCACTGGATGGCGAAACGTCTACAATAATGATAACCAGATGTTGCACAAGTGTCTTAACTTTCATCTTGTCGGTATTGTATACCTGTGTTGCACATCATTTGAGGTGTTTAGCAGTTCTTAACAAATGAGCAACTCTATGACGTACAGGCTAAACTCCCCTTGTATATAGTTTAAGCTGCATTTGACTCCGTGAGCAGTCCCTTGATGTAAAGCATTTTGTTGTTTGTTGATAGCTTTAGACCCCGAATGTTTGCGAAGATAAATGTCGTTATACTGGTGGAGTCTAGGAGGCTTTGTTTGCTAGCATTAATATCTGTTGTTCTGGAGTGAAGCCAATGACTGCCTTTCCACTCTTGAAGTGTTTTCAGTAGATGTAGGATTTCTGTCATTTCTTGAGAGTATTTTTCCTTCCTGGCACTAAAAAACCTTCTTCTCTGGAGAGGTTTTGGCTCCCGTCTTTTGTTTCCAGTGGCCTGGTGACTCGACCGTTGAGTGACACTTTTCGGGGTGAAATCAATTACAAGAAGTAAGGTTGTACCCTCCTGTAGTCATGTGAGTGCGGCAATTTTTGGGATGGTCAAAAGAGCGTATCCCACCTGTTTTTCCAGGCATACCATGCCTGCCGGGCATAAAATTTGCATTAACCGGATTTTTGTTTGACAGGATTTTCTGTGGTTGCATTCCGTACTGGTGCATTTTTTTCCTGTTTCCCCACTGCTTCTGTTCGGACATCAGGGCTTCCACCAGTTTTTACTGGAAATGTGTCAACACTGTTTCCAAAGGCATCATACCCTTTTGTTCCATCTCCAGCAGTATTGCTACATTGTACGTCTGGTAAATGTGAAACGATGTCTTTACCTGTTCGACCACCAGGAACACTACCTGCATTTGGTGCAGTCCTCCTGGACAACACCAGCCCCATCTGATGCACTGTCCTCCTGGACAACACCAGCCCCATCTGATGCACTGTCCTCCACTACTACTACTACTACTACCACCTTCTACCTCCACTACTACTACTACTACCATCTTCTACCTCCACTACTACTACCACCTTCTACCTCCACTACTACTGCTACTACCACCTTCTACCTCCACTACTACTACCACCTTCTACCTCCACTACTACTACTACTACCACCTTCTACCTCCACTACTACTACTACTACCACCTTCTACCTCCACTACTACTACCACCTTCTACCTCCACTACTACTACCACCTTCTACCTCCACTACTACTACTACTACTACCACGTTCTACCTCCACTACTACTACCACCTTCTACCTCCACTACTACTACCACCTTCTACCTCCACTACTACTACTACTACCACCTCCTGCCTATATACACCCCTCCTGCTCTCATTTTCAGAAGACACGGAAGTTTAGTTTCCATCTGTGTGTGAGGATGAAGAACAGAATGGGAGCGAGTACTGTGCCTTGTGGAACACAACTTTTCACTGTAGCAACTTCAGCTTTACTATATTTGCTATTACTCTTTGTGTTCTGTTTGTTAGGAAGTTATTGATCCATCCACCAACTTTATCTGTTATTCCTTTATCACACATTTTGTTCACTATTACTCCGTGGTCGCACTTGTTGAAGGCTTTCTCACAGTTTGTGTATACTACTTCTGCGTTTTGTTTATCATCTACAGCATCCAGGACCTTGTCATAGTGGTCCAGTAGCTGGGAAAGGCAGTAACAACCTGTTCTGAACCCGTGTTGCTCTGGGTTGTGTAAATGATGGGTATCCATGTGGTTGGCGATCTATCTTCTTAGGACCCTTTCAACGATTTTTATGATATAGGATGTTTGTGCTTTCGGTCTGTAGTTCTTTGCATTTGCTCTACTGTCACCTTTGAGGAGCGGGGCTATGTCTGTTTTCTTAGAGACTATGGGATAACTCCTGTGTTCATGCTTCCTCTCAATTGACTGCTGAAGGCACACGACAGGGGCATCTTATAGTTCATGATGAACATAGAGTTCCATGAGTCTAGGAGAGGGACAGAGTGCATGGGCATGTCATTAATTGACTTTTCGAAATCTTGTGGTGATAGGATAATTTCACAGATTTTTTTTAGTGACCAGATTTTGAGTCTCGGTCGTAAAAAAATATTTAGATTGTCGACCCTTAGTCTGGTTAATGGTTTACTGAACACTGAGTCATATTGGGACTTTAGAATCTCACTCATTTCTTTGCTGTCATCTGTGCAGGTCCTATCTCGTCTAACCAGGGGCAAAAAAACTGGATGTTGTTTCTTCCTTAGATTTGGCATAAGAGAAGAAGTATTTTGGGATTATTTCAATTTCATTGGTGACTTTAAGTTTTTCCTGAGACTTTTGTCTCCTGTAAGATTCCTTAAGGTTAAGTTCGATATTTGCTATTTTTCTTGCCATTGCCTTCCTTCACATTTAAGATATACTGGCCCTTCTCAGCTGTTCTTAATGGAATGTACCTTGAGCTGACCTCAAGCACCATGGAGTTAATTTTTTCTAGGCAAAGTATCGGATCCGTGTTGTTTAGGATAACTTCCCAGCTTGTTTCGCTTAGGACGTGGTTGACTTGTTCCCATTGCATGTTTTTGTTATTGAAGTTGAATTTTTGGAAGACACCCTCATGACTGATCACATTTTGCTAGTGAAGAGCCCTGCGCATTCATGTCTGTACTTCTGTTATGGTGTCATCTGATTGCATTATATTTTTATTATGTTTGATCATCTTTTAATTGAAAATGAGGTCAAGTATAATTTTTAATCTTTAAGCTCTATTTTTTGCTGGCTTAAGTTGAATCTGGTGCAGAAATTTAGTAGCTCGTGTGTGTGCGTGTGAATTTTCATCTGAGCTGCCACATGGGGTGATATCTGCTAAAACATTATTTGCTACACCCCTCCATTTTAGGTTTCTCAAGTTGAAATCCCTCAGTAGAAAGATGTTTGGGGCAGGAGTTGTGAGATTTTCCAGTTAGTGGTCACTTTTCAAAAGCTGTTCCTAGAATTGCTGGGAAGTTGCTTCCGGAGGCTTGTAAACAACCACAATTGAAAGATTTTATTTTCAATCTTTACCGCCAAAACTTCAACTACATCATTTAAGGTGAAAGTTAAGACACTTGTGCAACATCTGGTTGTCTTTATTGTAGACGTTTCGCCATCCAGTGGCTTTATCAATACATATTCTTGGGCATAATAAGAAATCAGAAGAACTATATACAAAAGATGAGGTGATCAGTCCCTCAGCCTTGGAGGTGGTGTTTAGAGCACCGTGGTTGTAGAGATTCTGAAGCACAGGCAAGGAGACTGGCGCTTATATAGGCGTCAGTGAAAGGGACGTGTAGCAGACGAGGGCATAGTCACTGGTAGGCGGGATTCCCCAGTGGAAGTAAGTCCTACCCAAATTGATGGGTTAGTTGCAGTAGCCGTGAAGAAGGTAATGTAGATGTCCTCTGAACCAAGATACCATGATGTTGCAGTGGCTGACAAATTGTGCAAGACAGGTATACAATACCGACAAGATGAAAGTAAAGACAGGATTGTAGATGAATGGTTCAGAGAACCGACATTTTGTTGAATTAGACACATGTGCAACTCTTGGGTATCTTTATTGAGGAAACTTTTCGCCACACAGTGGTTTCATCAGTCCATACAAAGGAGAAACTTGAAGAACAGTAGGAGAATGAGGTAATCAGTCCCTCAGCCTTGAGTCGATGTGGTCAGTCCATCAATCTTGAATAGAATACGGCATATGAGCGGAGAAGCAGCTTATAAACCGTAGACAGGTGAGGGGCAGCAGTCGTAGGTGGTGTCACATTTGTCCAATGTGGAAGTAGGTCGTGCCCAAGGGTTAGGCAAGTGAAGAATTCCCTAGTATTAAGGCTGAGGGACTGATTACCTCATTCTCCTACTGTTCTTCAAGTTTCTCCTTTGTATGGACTGATGAAGCCACTGTGTGGCGAAACGTTTCCTCAATAAAGATACCCAAGAGATGCACATGTGTCTAATTCAACAACATGTCGGTTCTCTGAACCATTCATTTACAATCCTGTCAGACACTGCAACTTCTTGGAATCTTAATACTTGGGAATTCTTCACTTGCCTAACCCTTGGGCACGACCTACTTCCACATTGGACAAATGTGACACCACCTACGACTGCTGCCCCTCACCTGTCTACGGTTTATAAGCTGCTTCTCCGCTCATATGCCGTATTCTATTCAAGATTGATGGACTGACCACATCGACTCAAGGCTGAGGGACTGATTACCTCATTCTCCTCCTGTTCTTCAAGTTTCTCCTTTGTATGGACTGATGAAGCCACTGTGTGACGAAACGTTTCCTCAATAAAGATACCCAAGAGTTGCACATGTGTCTAATTCAACAAAGTTAAGACACTTGTGCAACATCTGGTTATCTTTATTGTAGACGTTTCGCCATCCAGTGGCTTTAACCAGATGTTGCACAAGTGTCTTTACTTTCATCTTGTCGGTATTGTATACCTGTCTTGCACAACTTGTCAGCCACTGCAACATCATGGTATCTTGGTTCAGAGGACATCTACATCACCTTCTTCACGGCTGCTGCAACTAACCCATCAATTTGGGTAGGACTTACTTCCACTGGGGAATCCCGCCTACCAGTGACTATACCCTCGTCTGCTACACGTCCCTTTCACTGACGCCTATATAAGCGCCAGTCTCCTTGCCTGTGCTTCAGAATCTCTACAACCACGGTGCTCTAAACACCACCTCCAAGGCTGAGGGACTGATTACCTCATCTTTTGTATATAGTTCTTCTGATTTCTTATTATATCCAAGAATGTGTATTGATAAAGCCACTGGATGGCGAAACGTCTACAATAAAGATAACCAGATGTTGCACAAGTGTCTTAACTTTCATCTTGTCGGTATTGTATACCTGTCTTGCACATCATTTGAGGTGTTTAGCAGTTCTTAACAAATGAGCAACTCTATGACGTACAGGCCAAACTCCCCTTGTATATAGTTTAATCTGCCGCATTTGAACAGGTTATAACCTGCGATACATATTTCTTTGTCAAAAATTATGCTTTTTGTGGGTCTCTATGAAAGCTGCATTTGACTCCGTGAGCAGTCCCTTGATGTAAAGCATTTTGTTGTTTGTTGATAGCTTTAGACCCCGAATGTTTGCGAAGATAAATGTCGTTATACTGGTGGAGTCTAGGAGGCTTTGTTTGCTGGCATTAATATCTGTTGTTCTGGAGTGAAGCCAATGACTGCCTTTCCACTCTTGAAGTGTTTTCAGTAGATGTAGGATTTCTGTCATTTCTTGAGAGTATTTTTCCTTCCTGGCACTAAAAAACCTTCTTCTCTGGAGAGGTTTTGGCTCCCGTCTTTTGTTTCCAGTGGCCTGGTGACTGGACCGTTGAGTGACACTTTTCGGATCAATTACAGGAAGTAAGGTTGTACCCTCCTGTAGTCATGTGGGTGCGGCAATTTTTGGGATGGTCAAAAGAGCGTATCCCACCTGTTTTTCCAGGCATACCATGCCTGCCGGGCATAAAATTTGCATTAACTGGATTTTTGTTTGCCAGGATTTTCTGTGGTTGCATTCCGTACTGGTGCATTTTTTTCCTGTTTCCCCACTGCTTCTGTTCGGACATCAGGGCTTCCACCAGTTTTTACTGGAAATGTGTCAACACTGTTTCCAAAGGCATCATACCCTTTTGTTCCATCTCCAGCAGTATTGCTACTTTGTACGTCTGGTAAATGTGTAACGATGTCTTTACCTGTTCGACCACCAGGAACACTACCTGCATTTGGTGCAGTCCTCCTGGACAACACCAGCCCCATCTGGTGCACTGTCCTCCAGGACAACACTAGCCCCATCTGGTGCACTGTCCACCAGGACAACACCAGTACCATCTGGTGCACTGTCCACCAGGACAACACCAGCACCATCTGGTGCACTGTCCACCAGGACAACACCAGTACCATCTGGTGCACTGTCCACCAGGACAACACCAGTACCATCTGGTGCACTGTCCACCAGGACAACACCAGCCCCATCTGGTGCACTGTTCACCAGGACAACACCAGCACCATCTGGTGCACTGTCCACCAGGACAACACCAGTACCATCTGGTGCACTGTCCACCAGGACAACACCAGCACCATCTGGTGCACTGTCCACCAGGACAACACCAGCACCATCTGGTGCACTGTCCACCAGGACAACACCAGCACCATCTGGTGCACTGTCCACCAGGACAACACCAGCACCATCTGGTGCACTGTCCACCAGAACAACACCAGCACCATCTGGTGCACTGTCCACCAGAACAACACCAGCACCATCTGGTGCACTGTCCTCCAAGACAGCTCCATCTGACCCTCCCATTTTATTTTCCCAACTGTTATACAAGGCTGTCATGTTTTCTAAGAAGGATATTTTGTTGGTGTTCTTGTCATTTAACATAGATGTAATTTTTCCCACAGGTGTATCTCGCTTGGGCAGACCCAAAGACACTTTCTTGATTTTATATCAATAGTGGAAGCTAGTTCAAAGTTCCTGCATGACTCATGGAACCATTTACCACAGAGATGTCATGTAACCCAAACATGACTTCGTCTGTAACTTGTTCTGTAAGCTACACAGGTTTTCATGATGTTGGTTATTCATAGCTCCGGGCACACCTGACAACCCTCCTAGCTAGCTAGTGTAAAGCACCACGAAAACTATTTAATTTTCAGTGTTTGAACAGTTCCTCTGGGTAGGCTGTCTACGAGAAGCTTACTATAAAAACGTTGCCATGTATATTGGTATATATACTACAGTGTGATATATAGGGAATTTATGTACTTTTGTTTCAATCCCATGCAACAATATTTCCTCCTGGTACACATGAGCAGTTCTTTAATAGTTGCCTTATCTAGCCAGCATGGGTAGGCTGGCTAGATAAGCCTAATATAAAAATATTTTGTTTGGGATGTTGGTACAAATACTTAAACAGTTCTGGTAGGCTGGATAGGGTAGACGACCGCTATAAAGTATTTTGTTTTATATGTTGGTGTATATATATATATATATATATATATATATATATATATATATATATATATATATATATATATATATATATATATATATATATATATATATATATATATATATATATATATAGATATATATATATATGCACCTGGAGAAGAGAGAAGTGTAGAGGAGAGAGAGATTTTGGGAAATGTTGAGTGAATGCATGGGGAGTTTTGAACCAAGTGTGAGAGTACTTGTGGTTGGGGATTTCAATGCTAAAGTGGGTAAAAATGTTATGGAGGGAGTAGTAGGTAAATTTGGGGTGCCAGGGATAAATGAAAACGGGGAGCCTTTAATTGAGCTATGTGTAGAAAGAAATTTGGTAATAAGTAATACATATTTTATGAAAAAGAGGATAAATAAATATACAAGGTATGATGTAGCATGTAATGAAAGTAGTTTGTTAGATTATGTATTGGTGGATAAAAGGTTGATGGGTAGGCTCCAGGATGTACACGTTTATAGAGGGGCAACTGATATATCGGATCATTATTTAGTTGTAGCTACAGTTAGAGTAAGAGGTAGATGGGAAAAGAGGAAAATGGCAACAACAAGTAAGAGGGAGGTGAAAGTGTATAAACTAAGGGAGGAGGAAGTTCGGGTGAGATATAAGCGACTATTGGCAGAAAGGTGGGCTAGTGCAAAGATGAGTAGTGGGGGGGGGGGGGTTGAAGAGGGTTGGATGAGTTTTAAAAATGCAGTATTAGAATGTGGGGCAGAAGTTTGTGGTTATAGGAGGGTGGGGGCAGGAGGAAAGAGGAGTGATTGGTGGAATGATGAAGTAAAGGGTGTGATAAAAGAGAAAAAGGTAGCTTATGAGAGGTTTTTACAAAGCAGAAGTGTTATAAGAAGAGCAGAGTATATGGAGAGTAAAACAAAGGTGAAGAGAGTGGTGAGAGAGTGCAAAAGGAGAGCAGATGATAGAGTGGGAGAGGCACTGTCAAGAAATTTTAATGAAAATAAGAAAAAAATTTGGAGCGAGTTAAACAAGTTAAGAAAGCCAAGAGAAAGTATGGATTTGTCAGTTAAAAACAGAGTAGGGGAGTTAGTAGATGGGGAGATGGAGGTATTAGGTAGATGGCAAGAATATTTTGAGGAACTTTTAAATGTTAAGGAAGAAAGGGAGGCGGTAATTTCATGCACTGGCCAGGGAGGTATACCATCTTTGAGGAGTGAAGAAGAGCAGAATGTAAGTGTGGGGGAGGTACGTGAGGCATTACGTAGAATGAAAGGGGGTAAAGCAGCTGGAACTGATGGTATCATGACAGAAATGTTAAAAGCAGGGGGGGATATAGTGTTGGAGTGGTTGGTACTTTTGTTTAATAAATGTATGAAAGAGGGGAAGGTACCTAGGGATTGGCGGAGAGCATGTATAGTCCTTTTATAAAAAGAGAAAGGGGACAAAAGAGATTGTAAAAATTTTAGAGGAACAAGTTTACTGAGTATACCAGGAAAAGTGTACGGTAGAGTTATAATTGAAAGAATTAGAGGTAAGACAGAATGTAGGATGGCGAATGAGCAAGGAGGTATCAGAGTGGGTAGGGGATGTGTAGATCAAGTGTTTACATTGAAGCATATATGTGAACAGTATTTAGATAAAGGTAGGGAAGTTTTTATTGCATTTATGGATTTAGAAAAGGCATATGATAGAGTGGATAGAGGAGCAATGTGGCAGATGTTGCAAGTATATGGAATAGGTGGTAAGTTATTAAATGCTGTAAAGAGTTTTTATGAGGATAGTGAGGCTCAGGTTAGGGTGTGTAGAAGAGAGGGAGACTACTTCCCGGTAAAAGTAGGTCTTAGACAGGGATGTGTAATGTCACCATGGTTGTTTAATATATTTATAGATGGGGTTGTAAAAGAAGTAAATGCTAGGGTGTTCGGGAGAGGGGTGGGATTAAATTATGGGGAATCAAATACAAAATGGGAATTGACACAGTTACTTTTTGCTGATGATACTGTGCTTATGGGAGATTCTAAAGAAAAATTGGATATCAAATTGGGGAGGTGCATGGAAGAAGTGAATGTTTTCAGATACTTGGGAGTTGACGTGTCGGCGGATGGATTTGTGAAGGATGAGGTTAATCATAGAATTGATGAGGGAAAAAAGGTGAGTGGTGCATTGAGGTATATGTGGAGTCAAAAAACGTTATCTATGGAGGCAAAGAAGGGAATGTATGAAAGTATAGTAGTGCCAACACTCTTATATGGGTGTGAAGCTTGGGTGGTAAATGCAGCAGCGAGGAGACGGTTGGAGGCAGTGGAGATGTCCTGTCTAAGGGCAATGTGTGGTGTAAATATTATGCAGAAAAATTCGGAGTGTGGAAATTAGGAGAAGGTGTGGAGTTAATAAAAGTATTAGAAGGCAGAAGAGGGGCTGTTGAGGTGGTTTGGTCATTTAGAGAGAATGGATCAAAGTAGAATGACATGGAAAGCATATAAATCTATAGGGGAAGGAAGGCGGGGTAGGGGTCGTCCTCGAAAGGGTTGGAGAGAGGGGGTAAAGGAGGTTTTGTGGGCGAGGGGCTTGGACTTCCAGCAAGCGTGCGTGAGCGGGTTAGATAGGAGTGAATGAAGACGAATGGTACTTGGGACCTGACGATCTGTTGGAGTGTGAGCAGGGTAATATTTAGTGAAGGGATTCAGGGAAACCGGTTATTTTCATATAGTCGGACTTGAGTCCTGGAAATGGCAAGTACAATGCCTGCACTTTAAAGGAGGGGTTTGGGATATTGGCAGTTTGGAGGGATATGTTGTGTATCTCTATACGTATATGCTTCTAAACTGTTGTGTTCTGAGCACCTCTGCAAAAACAGTGATTATGTGTGAGGTGAAAGTGTTGAATGATGATGAAAGTATTTTCTTTTTGGGGATTTTCTTTCTTTTTTGGGTCACCCTGCCTCGGTGGGAGACGGCCGACTTGTTGAAAGAAAGGAAAATATATATATATATGTATATATATATATATATATATATATATATATATACATGTATATATATATGTATATATATATGTATATATATATATATGGTGGTTAATGCTCTCGCTTCACACGGTGAGGGCTTGGGTTCGATTCCCAGCCAGAGTAGAAACATTGGACGTGTTTCTTTCCACCTGTTGTCTATGTTCCCCATCAGTAAAATGGGTACCTGGGTGTTAGTCGACTGGTGTGGGTCGCATCCTGGGACACTGACCTAAGGAGGCCTGGTCACAGACCGGGCCGCGGGGGCGTTGACCCCCGGAACTCTCTCCAGATAAACTCTCCAGATATATATGCAATAAGATCACAGTAAACAGGTGATTTCAGAATATGCAGAACAACCACTCTGAAAGAATAGAGAAATTCAAAGCGCTTTCGTGACTACTCACAATATCAAGGAACATAGTTCCTTGATAATGTGAGTAGTCACGAATGCGCCTGGAACTTCTCTATTCTTTCAGAGTGGTTGTTTTGCATATATATATATATGTCGTGCCGAATAGGCAGAACTTGCGATCTTGGCTTAAATAGCAACGCTCATCTTGCCATATAGGACAAGTGAAAATTTGTGTATGCAATAATTTCGCCAAAATCATTCTGAACCTAACGAAAAAAATATTTTTTCACTGTGTTTGTTTAGTATTAAATTATTGTAAACAAATCTAAAATATATTTAGTTGGGTTAGGCTAAAATAAATTGTTCTTGTTATAATAAGGTTATGTAAGTTTTCAAAGTTCCTTTTGGTGCAAAATTAAAAAATTTTACATTAACATTAATCAAAAAAATATATCTTTAAACGTATAAGAGAAAATTTTAGAAAGGACTTAATTTTAAATGAGTTCTTGCTAAATGACCAGTTTTACATATTTGGCACGACATATTTATATATATATATATATATATATATATATATATATATATATATATATATATATATATATATATATATATATATATATATATATATATATATATATATATATATATATATATATATATATATATATATATATATATATATATATATATATATATATATAAGTAGTGAATTTTTCCACTGAGCGGTGTATCCGGTTTTAGAGGGTGGGGCTGAGCGCACCCTTCCGGTTTAGGCGTGCGGCTGAGCGCACCCTTCCGGAAAAGGCCTTCCACTGAGCGGTGTATCCGGTCTAGGACCAGCAGCTGGAGGGTCCCCTTTTCACACCTAGGTGTTACTTCCGGTTTGACCTTGACCTCGCCCTCGAGACTACCTCACCCTGGACCCCCCAACCAATACCCCCGCCCACGACCCCCCCATCGCGACCCCCCCCGTCGCGCCGCGCGCCCGCCCGCGCGCCCGCCCGCACCCTTCGCGACCCCCACGCGCGCCCGCCCGCGCCCTTCGCGACCCCCGCCCGCGCCTTCTGCTGCGCCTTCTGCAGCGTCGTCCGGATCGCCCCCGCGTCTCGAATTTTTTTCCGATTTTTTTCGAATTTTTTTTGAATTTCATTTTCTTGTGCTCTCCATCTCCTCGGATCAAATTTTTGAGGTTCCCCCTCTCACTTTCACCCCCATCCCAAAATTTCTCGAAATCAAAGTCTCCATCTCCTCGGATCAAGTTTTTTGGATTCCCCCTATGGGGTTTTCGAAATTCTCCATCTCCTCGGATCAAGGTTTTTTGGATTGTCCCTCCTTCCACCCCCACCCCACAACCCCCAAAAATTTCTCAATATTACCAAGTTTTTGGATTCCCCCCTATGGGGTTTTCGAAATTCTCCAATTCCTCGGATCAAGTTTTTGGATTCCCCCTATGGGGTTTTCGAAATTCTCCATCTCCTTGGATCAAATTTTTAAGGTCCCCCCCTCCCACTTTCACCCCCCAACCCCAAAAATTTCTCGATAATACAAGTTTTGGATTCCCCCCTATGGGGGTTTCGAAATTCTTATGATCTCCTCGGATCAAGTTTTTTGGATTCCCCCCCTCTGGGGTAAGTATTCAAATGAACTCCTCCTATGGTGCTCTCTCTTACTACAGGTCTAAACAAGTCAAATGACCTAAGAAGGGTGTTTACTCGGCGGTCAGTGACGTCACGCGCACACAGGCTGAATCTTGTCGACCCTTTTAGTTCATTAAAGTTAATAAGGGGACATAGTACCTACAACATAGGGAAAACATTTTCACTCTTAACCCCAATTTTTTTCTCGTTTTAACCCTTTTAGTTCATTAAAGTTAATAAGGGGACATAGTACCTACAACATAGGGAAAACATTTTCACTCTTAACCCCAATTTTTTTCTCGTTTTAACCCTTTTAGTTCATTAAAGTTAATAAGGGGACATAGTACCTACATCATAGGGAAAACATTTTCACTCTTAACCCAAATTTTTCATCATCAGAAAGTCGCATTTTTCGTTAATACTCACAATTTCTTTACAAAATACAACACAACATTATCACAAAAAACTAACTCAAACTAACCCAAAGTTAATAAGGGGACACAGTACATCAGAAAAAGTCACAAAAACTAACTCAAACACTTTTACTTTGAACAACACCAAAACACTCTCATAAATCATTTGAATACTCACATAAACACCTTTGAACACCTTCAAAACACTCTTGAACACCTTCAAAAACACCTTTGAACATTTTCAATCAACACTGAAACACTTCCAAAAAACACAATTTGAGTACTCCCAATTACACCACTGAATACTACTAAAACACCGCTGAATTCAATCAAAACACCCTTCAACACCTTCAAACACCCTTGAACACCTTCAAAACACTCTTGAACACCTTCAAAAACACCTTTGAACATTTTCAATCAACACTGAAACACTTCCAAAAAACACAATTTGAGTACTCCCAATTACACCACTGAATACTACTAAAACACGCTGAATTCAATCAAAACACCCTTCAACACATTCAAAAAAACAACATTTGAACACACTCAAAACACCTTTGTACATTTCCAAAACACTATTTGAGTACTCCCAAATAAGATTTGACATCTCTAATTTATCTGCACTTACACATTTCATTAAATTACAACTCATCCCTCAGTCTCCAGACTAGGCATTTTCTCGTTTTTACCCTTTTAGTTCATTAAAGTTATTAAGGGGACACAATACATCAGAAAAAAAGTCACAAAAACTAACTCAAACACTTTACTTTGAACATCCCCAAAACACTCTCATAATCATTTGAATACTCACATAAACACCCTTGAACACCTTCAAAACACCTTTGAATATCGTTTTTAAACTAATTTCATCACAACCCACTTATATCATCTTTTTTTCGGTAACTCTAATTCGACTACACTACCCTCATCAATTACCAACAAATTTTACTCGTTTTAACTAATGTCATCACTGTAACCAAGATTTTCACAAAAAAAAACTCTATGACACCTAACACACACGCACACACACACCCCACAACACCCACAACACCCACAACCCACAATTTTTTCTCGTTTTAACTAATTTCATCAGAAAGTCACAACAACAACAACCCACAACACCCACAACCCACAATTTTTTCTCGTTTTAACCCTTTTAGTTCATTAAAGTTAATAAGGGGACACAGTACATCAGAAAGTCACAACAACAACAACCCACAACCCACAACACCCACAACACCCACAACCCACAACACCCCACAACCCACAATTTTTTCTCGTTTTAACTAATTTCATCAGAAAAAGGCACAACACCCACAACCCACTTCACACACAATTTTTTCTCGTTTCAACTAATTTCATCAGAAAAGTCACAACACCCCACATCACCCACATCCCACAATTTTTTTTCTCATTTTAACTAATTTCATCAGAAAAAGTCACAAAAACAACCCACTTATATCATCTTTTTCGGTATCTCTAATTCGACTACATTACCCACAACCCTCATCAATTACCAATTTATTCACATTTTTTCCCCCCTTCTTTTTACTGAATCTTAAAAGTAATACACATTCCTCCCTACAGTACTAAAATTCTAATAAAATCCTCTCCATACCCATCTCCTTGTATCCACATAAATTAATATTATACTCGCATCAACTACCCAACTATTGCGACATGTTTCAACACCCTCCATTCTTTTCCAATATATCATAACTTTTCATTTCTATAATTTCTTTTTAAAATATTCACACATTACCTTTATATTCAGTAAAATCTCCCCATATTTCTAATTACAACCCTCCCCATACACCTCGCCATCTCACCCGCATTTCTTCACATCCACTCACCCATCTCCCAACACACCTCTTCAGAACACACACAAAAATCACATTTCACATCCACAAATGCATCTCAAATCCACTAAAATCACTATAATCAAGATATTCACAAAACTCTATGACCACCTAACACACACACACACACACACACACACACACACACACACACACACCTAACCTATCCTAACCTAACCTAACCTAACCTACCCTAACCTTAAGCCCAACCTAACTTAACCTAACCTAACCTAACCTAACCTAACCTAACCTTACCTAACCTAACCTAACCTATCCTAACCTAACCTAACCTAACCTACCCTAACCTTAACCCAACCTAACTTAACCTAACCTAACCTAACCTAACCTAACCTAACCTTACCTAACCTAACCTAACCTATCCTAACCTAACCTAACCTAACCTAACCTTACCTAACCTATCCTAACCTATCCTAACCTAACCTAACCTAACCTAACCTAACCTTACCTAACCTACCCTAACCTAACCTAACCTAACCTAACCTAACCTAACCTTACCTAACCTAACCTAACCTAACCTAACCTAACATTACCTAACCTAACCTAACCTAACCTATCCTAACCTAACCTAACCTAACCTTACCTAACCTATCCTAACCTAACCTAACCTAACCTTACCTAACCTAACCTAACCTAACCTAACCTAACCTAACCTAACCTAACTTATCCTAACCTAACCTAACCTAACCTTACCTAACCTACCCTAACCTAACCTAACCTAACCTAACCTTACCTAACCTTACCTAACCTAACCTAACCTAACCTAACCTAACATTACCTAACCTAACCTAACCTAACCTATCCTAACCTAACCTAACCTAACCTTACCTAACCTATTCTAACCTACCGTAACCTAACCTTACCTAACCTAACCTAACCTAACCTAACCTAACATAACCTAACCTAACCCTAACCTAACCTAACCTAAACCTAACCTAACCTAACCTAACCTAACATTACCTAACCTAACCTAACCTAACCTATCCTAACCTAACCTATCCTACCTAACCTAACCTAACCTACCTATAACCTATCCTAACCTAACCTAACCTAACCTAACCTAAAATATATTGGAACACTTCCAAAATACATTAGAGTACTCCAGAATTATTTGAACGACTCCATTTTTGGATATTTCCAAATTAGTTTTGAAAACTTTATCGTAAAATCGAACATTATTTTCTTGTTGGTAAACACACCCATGGTAGAAATATTTACTCGATTTCCGAATAGAAACACTTTCCTCGCTCTGAGAGACTCATTGAGCTTATATGGGCCGCCCCTTCCCCCGACGCCACTGTGTAATGCGGTTCACACCCAAGGTAGAAAATCACACCTGCGTCAACACAGGTCAGACAGATGGCATGTAATGCGGTTCACATCCAAGGTAGATTTAAGATAATCATCGCCTTACCGAACACCTGAATCAACTCACCTAACCGAACCTAACCTAACCTAGCCTAACCTAACTTAACCTAACCTAACCTAACCTAACCTAACCTAACCTAACTTAACCTAACCTAACCTAACCTAACCTAACCTAACCTATCTTAACCTAACCTAACCTAACCTAACCTAACCTAACCTTACCTAACCTATCCTAACCTAACCTAACCTAACCTAACCTAACCTAACCTAACCTAACCTAACCTAACCTAACCTTACCTGACCTTACCTAACCTAACAAAACCTATCCTAACCTAACCTAACCTAACCTAACCCAGAAACTAAAACCTAACCTAACCTTATCCAAGAAAAACCTAACCTAACCTAACCTAACCTAACCTAACCGAACCTAACCTAACCTTACCTAACCTAACCTAACCGAACCTAACCTAACCTAGCCTAACCTAGCCTAACCTAACCGAACCTATCCTAACCTAACCTAACCTAACCTAACACCATCAAAAACCTCCGAATACCCCCGAAACACTACTGATTACTACCAAATCACCACTGAATACTACCAAATCACCGTCAAAATCACCAGAAACTAAGTTTAACATCACCATCCAACTTCCTTTTTATAGAAATCCCCTCAAATCACTATAACCAAGAACCCAACCTAACCTAACCTTTCCTAACCTAACCGAACCTAACCTAACATTACCCAACCTAACCTAGCCCAACCTAACCTATCCTAACCCAACCTAACCTAACCTAACACCATCAAACACCTCCGAATACTCCCCAAAACACTACTGATTACTACCAAATCACCTAACCTAACCTAACCGAACCGAACCTAACATTACCCAACCTAACCTAACTTATCCTAACCTAACCTAACTTATCCTAACCTAACCTAACCTAACACCATCAAACACCTCCGAATACTCCCCAAAACACTACTGATTACTAACAAATCACCTAACCTAACCTAACTTATCCTAACCTAACCTAACCTAACTTATCCTAACCTAACCTAACCTAACCTGACCTAACTTATCCTAACCTAACCTAACCTAGCCTAACCTAACCTAACCTAACTTATCCTAACCTAACCTAACCTAACCTAACTTATCCTAACCTAACCTAACCTATCCTAACACCTTCAAACACCTCTGAATACTCCCAAAACTCTACTGATTACTACCAAATCACCACTGAATACTACCAAATCACCGTCAACCTAACCTATCCTAACCTAACCTAACCTAACCTAATCTAGCATAACCTAACCTAACTTAACTAACCGATCCTAGCCTAACCTATCCTAACCTAACCTAACCTAATCTTACCTAACCTAACCTTACCTAACCTAACCTAACTTATCCTAACCTAACCTAACACCTTCAAACACCTCCGAATACTCCCAAAACACTACTGATTACTACCAAATCACCACTGAATATTACCAAATCACCATCAAAATCACCAGAAACTAAGTTTAACATCACCATCCAACATCCTTTTTATAGAATGAATATACTTACCGCATTTTATGTTGCATATCACATTTCCTCTTCCACATCATCCCTAAACATCCTTCCTTATTCATTCCCTATATCTCGTAGAGTTGTTTAATCCCCCGACGCGCCCATCACGATGTAGGAGCCAGAGCAACCAACACCACTCCAACACCACCTACTACACTCTGGCTCCTGCGTCGTGATGGGCCCGTCGGGGGTTAAACAACTCTAGGAGATATACGGAATGAATAAGGAAGGATGTTTAGGGATGATGTGGAAGAGGAAATGTGATATGCAACATAAAATGCGGTAAGTATATTCATTCTATAAAAAGGATCTTTAATGGTGATGTTAAACTTAGTTTCTGGTGATTTTGACGGTGATCTGGTAATATTCAGTGGTGATTTGGTAGTAATCAGTAGTGTTTTGGGAGTATTCGGAGGTGTTTGAAGGTGTTAGGTTAGGTTAGGATAAGTTAGGTTAGGTAAGGTTAGGTTAGGTAAGGTTAGGTTAGGTTAGGTTAGGATAGGTTAGGTTAGGATAGTTGGTTAAGTTAGGTTAGGTTATGCTAGATTAGGTTAGGTTAGGTTAGGTTAGGATAGGTTAGGTTGACGGTGATTTGGTAGTATTCAGTGGTGATTTGGTAGTAATCAGTAGTGTTTTGGGAGTATTCGGAGGTGTTTGAAGGTGTTAGGATAGGTTAGGTTAGGTTAGGATAAGTTAGGTTAGGTTAGGTTAGGTTAGGATAAGTTAGGTCAGGTTAGGTTAGGTTAGGCTAGGTTAGGTTAGGTTAGGATAAGTTAGGTCAGGTTAGGTTAGGTTAGGTTAGGATAAGTTAGGTTAGGTTAGGTTAGGTTAGGATAAGTTAGGTTAGGTTAGGTCATATGGTAGTAATCAGTGGTGTTTTGGGGAGTATTCGGAGGTGTTTGATGGTGTTAGGTTAGGTTAGGTTAGGATAAGTTAGGCTAGGTTAGGATAAGTTAGGTTAGGTTGGGTAATGTTAGTTTCGGTTCGCTTAGGTTAGGTTAGGTGATTTGGTAGTAATCAGTAGTGTTTTGGGGAGTATTCGGAGGTGTTTGATGGTGTTAGGTTAGGTTAGGTTGGGTTAGGATAGGTTAGGTTGGGCTAGGTTAGGTTGGGTAATGTTAGGTTAGGTTCGGTTAGGTTAGGAAAGGTTAGGTTAGGTTGGGTTCTTGGTTATAGTGATTTGAGGGGATTTCTATAAAAAGGAAGTTGGATGGTGATGTTAAACTTAGTTTCTGGTGATTTTGACGGTGATTTGGTAGTATTCAGTGGTGATTTGGTAGTAATCAGTAGTGTTTCGGGGGTATTCGGAGGTGTTTGATGGTGTTAGGTTAGGTTAGGTTAGGTTAGGATAGGTTCGGTTAGGTTAGGTTAGGTTAGGCTAGGTTAGGTTAGGTTCGGTTAGGTTAGGTTAGGTAAGGTTAGGTTAGGTTCGGTTAGGTTAGGTTAGGTTAGGTTGGGTTAGGTTAGGAAAGGTTAGGTTAGGTTGGGTTCTTGGATATAGTGATTTGAGGGGATTTCTATAAAAAGGAAGTTGGATGGTGATGTTAAACTTAGTTTCTGGTGATTTTGACGGTGATTTGGTAGTATTCAGTGGTGATTTGGTAGTAATCAGTAGTGTTTTGGGGAGTATTCGGAGGTGTTTGGTGGTGTTTGGTTAGGTTAGGTTAGGTTAGTTTAGGATAGGATAGGTTAGGCTAGGTTAGGTAAGGTTAGGTTAGGTTAGGTTAAGTTAGGTTAGGTTAGGTTCGGTTAGGTTATGTTAGGATAAGTTAGGTTAGGGTATGTTAGGTTAGGTTAGGTTAGGATAGGTTAGGTTAGGTTAGGTTAGGTTAGGTTAGGTTAAGATAGGTTAGGTTAGGTTAGGTTAAGTTAGGTTAGGTTAGGTTAGGTTAGGTTAGGTTAGGTTAGGTTAGGTTAGGTTAGGTTAGGTTAGGTTAGGTTAGGTTAGGTTAGGTTAGGTTAGGTTAGGTTAGGTTCGGTTAGGTGAGTTGATTCAGGTGTTCGGTAAGGCGATGATTATCTTAAATCTACCTTGGATGTGAACCGCATTACATGCCATCTGTCTGACCTGTGTTGACGCAGGTGTGATTTTCTACCTTGGGTGTGAACCGCATTACACAGTGGCGTCGGGGGAAGGGGCGGCCCATATAAGCTCAATGAGTCTCTCAGAGCGAGGAAAGTGTTTCTATTCAGAAATCGAGTAAATATTTCTACCATGGGTGTGTTTACCAACAAGAAAATAATGTTCGATTTTACGATAAAGTTTTCAAAACTAATTTGGAAATATCCAAAAATGGAGTCGTTCAAAGTAATTCTGGAGTACTCTAATGTATTTTGGAAGTGTTCCAATATATTTTAGGTTAGGTTAGGTTAGGTTAGGTTAGGATAGGATAGGTAAGGTTAGATTAGGTTAGGTTAGGTTAGGATAGGTTAGGTTAGGTTAGGTAATGTTAGGTTATGTTAGGTTAGGTTAGGTTAGGTAAGGTTAGGTTAGGTTAGGGTAAGTTAGGTTAGGTTAGGTTAGGTTAGGTTAGGTTAGGTAAGGTTAGGTTAGGGTAGGTTAGGATAGGTTAGGTAAGATTAGGTTAGGTTAGGTTAGGATAGGTTAGGTTAGGTTAGGTTAGGTAATGTTAGGTTAGGTTAGGTTAGATTAGGTAAGGTTAGGTTAGGTTAAGTTAGGTTAGGTTAGGTTAGGTTAGGGTAGGTTAGGTGAGGATAGGTTAGGTTAGGTTAGGTTAGGTTAGGATAGGTTAGGTAAGGTTAGGTTATTTTAGGTTAGGTTGGGTTAGGTTAGGTAAGGTTAGGTTAGGTTAGGTTAGGTTAGGTTAGGTTAAGTTAGGTTGGGTTAAGGTTAGGTTAGGCTAGGTTAGGTTAGGTTGGGTTAGGTTAGGTAAGGTTAGGTTAGGTTAGGTTAGGTTAGGTTAGGTTAAGTTAGGTTGGGTTAAGGTTAGGGTAGGTTAGGTTAAGTTAGGTTGGGATAAGGTTAGGGTAGGTTAGGTTAGGTTAGGTTAGGATAGGTTAGGTGTGTGTGTGTGTGTGTGTGTGTGTGTGTGTGTGTGTGTATGTTAGGTGGTCATAGAGTTTTTTGAATAACTTGATTATAGTGATTTTAGTGGATTTGAGATGCATTTGTGGATGTGAAATGTGATTTTTGTGTGTGTTCAGAAGAGGTGTGTTGGGAGATGGGTGAGTGGATGTGAAGAAATGCTGGTGAGATAGCGAGGTGTATGGGGAGGGTTGTAATTAGAAATATGGGGAGATTTTACTGAATATAAAGGTAATGTGTGAATATTTTAAAAAGAAATTATAGAAATGAAAAGTTATGATATATTGGAAAAGAATGGAGGGTGTTGAAACATGTCGCAATAGTTGGGTAGTTGATGCGAGTATAATATTAATTTATGTGGATACAAGGAGATGGGTATGGAGAGGATTTTATTAGAATTTTAGTACTGTAGGGAGGAATGTGTATTACTTTTAAGATTCAGTAAAAAGAAGGGGGGAAAAAAAATGTGAATAAATTGGTAATTGATGAGGGTTGTGGGTAATGTAGTCGAATTAGAGATACCGAAAAAGATGATATAAGTGGGTTGTTTTTGTGACTTTTTCTGATGTACTGTGTCCCCTTATTAACTTTAATGAACTAAAAGGGTTAAAACGAGAAAAAAAATGTGGGATGTGGGTGATGTGGGGTGTTGTGACTTTTCTGATGAAATTAGTTGAAACGAGAAAAAATTGTGGGTGAAGTGGGTTGTGGGTGTTGTGCCTTTTTCTGATGAAATTAGTTAAAACGAGAAAAAATTGTGGGTTGTGGGGTGTTGTGGGTTGTGGGTGTTGTGGGTTGTGGGTTGTTGTTGTTGTGACTTTCTGATGAAATTAGCTAAAACGAGAAAAAATTGTGGGTTGTGGGTGTTGTGGGTTGTGGGTTGTTGTTGTTGTGACTTTCAGATGAAATTAGTTAAAACGAGAAAAAATTGTGGGTTGTGGGTTGTTGTTGTTGTGACTTTCTGATGAAATTAGTTAAAACGAGAAAAAATTGTGGGTGTTGTGGGGTGTGTGTGTGCGTGTGTGTTAGGTGTCATAGAGTTTTTTTTTTTGTGAAAATCTTGGTTACAGTGATGACATTAGTTAAAACGAGTAAAATTTGTTGGTAATTGATGAGGGTAGTGTAGTCGAATTAGAGTTACCGAAAAAAAGACGATATAAGTGGGTTGTGATGAAATTAGTTTAAAAACGATATTCAAAGGTGTTTTGAAGGTGTTCAAGGGTGTTTTGAAGGTGTTCAAAGGTGTTTTGAAGGTGCTGAAGGGTGTTTTGATTGAATTCAGCGGTGTTTTAGTAGTATTCAGTGGTGTAATTGGGAGTACTCAAATTGTGTTTTTTTGGAAGTGTTTCGGTGTTGATTGAAAATGTTCAAAGGTGTTTTTGAAGGTGTTCAAGAGTGTTTTGAAGGTGTTCAAGGGTGTTTGAAGGTGTTGAATGGTGTTTTGATTGAATTCAGCGGTGTTTTAGTAATATTCAGTGGTGCAATTGGGAGTACTCAAATAGTGTTTTGGAAATGTTTCAGTGTTGATTGAAAAATGTTCAAAGGTGTTTTTGAAGGTGTTCAAAGGTGTTTATGTGAGTATTCAAATGATTTATGAGAGTGTTTTGGTGATGTTCAAAGTAAAAGTGTTTGAGTTAGTTTTTGTGACTTTTTCTGATGTACTGTGTCCCCTTATTAACTTTAATGAACTAAAAGGGTTAAAACGAGAAAAATTTGGGTTAGTTTGAGTTAGTTTTTGTGATAATGATGTGTTGTATTTTGTAAAGAAATTGTGGGTATTAACGAAAAAAATGCGACTTTCTGATGATGAAAAATTTGGGTTAAGAGTGAAAATGTTTCCCTATGTTGTATATGTGTAGGGGTAAAGTTCGACATGATTCAGCTTGTATGTGTGACGTCACTGACAGAAGGTAAGTGTTCCCTTATTAACTTTAATGAACTAAAAGGGTCGGCAAGATTCAGCCTGTGTGCCATACGGGGGAATCCAAAAACTTGGTAATATTGAGAAATTTTTCGGGGTTGTGGGGTGGGGGTGGAAGGAGGGACAATCCAAAAAACCTTGATCCGAGGAGATGGAGAATTTCGAAAACCCCATAGGGGGAATCCAAAAAACTTGATCCGAGGAGATGGAGACTTTGATTTCGAGAAATTTTGGGATGGGGGTGAAAGTGAGAGGGGGAACCTCAAAAATTTGATCCGAGGAGATGAAGAGCACAAGAAAATGAAATTCAAAAAAAAATCGAAAAAAATCGGAAAAAAATTCGAGACGCGGGGGCGATCCGGACGACGCTGCAGAAGGCGCAGCAGAAGGCGCGGGCGGGGGTCGCGAAGGGCGCGGGCGGGCGCGCGGGCGGGCGCGCGGCGCGACGGGGGGTCGCGAAGGGGGGTCGTGGGCGGGGGTATTGGTTGGGGGGGTCAAGGGTGAGGTAGTCTCGAGGGCGAGGTCAAGGTCAAACCGGAAGTAACACCTAGGTGTGAAAAGGGGACCCTCCAGCTGCTGGTCCTAGACCGGATGCTCAGTGGAAGGCCTTTTCCGGAAGGGTGCGCTCAGCCCCACCCCCTAAAACCGGATACACCGCTCAGAGGAAATTTTCACTACTTATATATATATATATATATATATATATTTATATATATATATATATATATATATATATATATATATATATATATATATATATATATATATATATATATATATATATATATATATATGTGTGTGTGTGTGTGTGTGTGTGTGTGTGTGTGTGTGTGTGTATGCAATAAGTTCACAGTAAACAGGTGATTTCAGAATATGCAAAACAACCACTGTGAAAGAATAGAGAAATTCAAATTTCTCTATTCTTTCACAGTGGTTGTTTTAAACACACACACACACACACATATATATATATATGTATATATATATATATATATATATATATATATATATATATATATATATATATATATATATATATATATATATATATATGCAAGACAAACCACAGGGGGGTGGAAATATTTAGCTCAAGTACTTTTCACATTTCTCAGTGCATCATCAGGAGCTGTGCAATGTTGTAAAGGCAACAACAGCAGAAGTCTGATAAGTTTTCAGAGAGTGGTAGTGTGGAGGCACCAGTCAGTCTCAGACTCACCCTACTTTTCCTGTTGTTGCCTTTGCAACATTGCACAGCTCCTGATGATGCACTGAGAAATGTTGAAGTACTTGAACTAAATATTTCCACCCTCCCCCCCGTGGCTTGTCCTGCATAGTTAAGATCGCACGTCTGCGATTGTTTGTATATATTTTAACCACAGACGAGTGGTATTGTAACCACAGACGAGTGGTATTGTAACCACAGACGAGTGGTATTGTAACCACAGACGAGTGGTATTGTAACCACAGACGAGTGGTATTGTAACCACAGACGAGTGGTATTGTAACCACAGACGAGTGGTATTGTAACCACAGACGAGTGGTATTGTAACCACAGACGAGTGGTATTGATCAATAACAACACTGCGCTAGTCAAGGATTTGAACCCAAGTTGTAGTAATGGCCTACCAATCTGAGCGAGAACCACATGACACTTTAACCCACAGGCCCACCCAATCCTACATGAACGAAGCACCCAGGCAAGCTAGGTGTGTTACTCTTGGTCTGAGGCATACAGTAGTCTGGGAGCTTTCAAGCTAATTTCATTCTCATCCCTGTTTAGTGTACTAGCCTACGAGCAGCATATATATATATTATTGTAACCACAGACGAGTGGTATTGATCAATAACAACACTGCGCTAGCCAAGGATTCGTACCTATGTTGTACTGGCCTACCATTGTGAGCGAGAACCACATGACACCTTAACCCACAGGACTATTTAATCCTACATGAACCAAGCACCCAGCCAAGCTAGGTGTGTTACTCTTGGTCCAAGAACATACGGTAGTCTGGGAGCTTTCAAGCTAATTTCATTCTCATCCCTGTTTAGTGTACTAGCCTACGAGCAGCATATATATATAATTGTAACCACGGACGAGTGGTATTGATCAATATCAACACTGCGCTAACCAAGGATTCGAACCTATGTTGTACTGGCCTACCATTGTGAGCGAGAACCGCATGACGCCTTAAGATAAGATTTCGTTCGGATTTTTAACCCCGGAGGGTTAGCCACCCAGGATAACCCAAGAAAGTCAGTGCGTCATCGAGGACTGTCTAACTTATTTCCATTGGGGTCCTTAATCTTGTCCCCCAGGATGCGACCCACACCAGTCGACTAACACCCAGGTACCTATTTGCTGCTAGGTGAACAGGACAACAGGTGTAAGGTAACGTGTCGGAATGTTTCCACCCGCCGGGAATCGAACCCGGGCCCTCCGTGTGTGAAGCGGGAGCTTTAGCCACCAGGCCACCGGGCCACAAGACTACCCACTCCCAATCCTTGGCTAGCGCAGTGTTGTTGTTGATATATGCTGTAGAAACGGGATTTTTGTTGGATGGTTTTTGTTACTGTTATCATGGCGGCCTCTAAACAGTAGATGGCGTTGGTTATTTTCATGTATAATTAGTTAAGCATCTCGGAATCTCATGAGGTGGCTCTGATTGCTTCTGTGCTGGACACAAGCACTAAATTTTAGGTTCCTTTATTCTTACTTCGAGGCAGTTGAGTTTCGCCGACAAACTTCTTATCACACCTTCCACAAGATATGACAAGCTCCAGCATGGACGGGTAGTTGTCAGTTAGTCTCCACTATAAAAACTCTGACATATGGAAGTGTTTGTAACAATTTTAAACTGACAAACTCTCATTGTCAGGGATACAGTTGAAGCTACGTTGTTCACACGCAGAACAATATATTGGGTTGGCATTTGCTCTAGTGTCCACGTTGTTCCTAGAATGCATGCTGCACGTGGCATGGTTGGCAACGCTTTAGCTTCACTCACTGAGTGTCCGTGGCTCAGCCCCCAGCACAGATGGAAACAGTGGGCTTGTTTCCTAACACCTGCTGTCACTGTTCATCTAGCAGTAAGTAGGTACCTGGGTGTTAGTCACCTTATACCTTTCACTGTTCATCTAACCTCATGGTTAAAAATCCGAAAAAATTCTTATTTTGTCTTACGAAGTGAAGTTCGTGTAATGAATTCTCGTTCCTCTTCAAGGAACTGAGGGTTGAACATCCTATATGACCTTAGAAAGAATCCTACCTCTGTTATCGTGATATGAGGAAACAATAAGTTATTGTATGTTTTCTATTTACTTTGATTAAGAGTCTGTCTCTGCCAGTGTGGAGTAACATGTCTAAGAACGGCAACTGGTTGTTATTCTGTTTTTAATTGTGAATTTTATAGTTTACTCAAACCTGTTAAGGTGTTGTGAAGCTGTGTGCGTCCAACTCGTGTGTAAAGTTAACAAAATATCAAAGAACTAGCACCACCAGGTGAAATGAGTTGGGACTGGCTTCCAGTATGTGATTGATTTCCAGATTCTTCAAACTGTTGCTTATACTTATGTTCCTCGACATCAAAGCAATTGCGCATTTCTCATAATTTCATCACTGATTGCAGGAAGCGTGCAGAACGCATTTTCAACAAGAAGAACAGTATATTGTTTTGCTTGTTAGCAATGTACAGTAGCTTTAAACATGTCTCTGACAACAAGAAGTAGTCAGTTTAGAACAGCTACAGACTAATCTTCTGAATTGTGTTTGTGTTGTCCCAACCACCGGTGCAGAAGTTTGCGTCATACCCAGTGAAGAGTGTGTTAAGAAGTACGTGGGCCAAACAGGAAGATCCCTGGAAGTAAGAACACGTGAACCAGTACAGAAAATGACCTACCTAGCTGGTAATAAGAAGTTATCACAAGTTATATACACTGATGGATCTAAACAGGAGTTTTCTGGCTAACTTATGACACTGTGCTTGATTCATCATTACTGATTCTTTGTCATCATTGAAGGCTCTTGACTAACTTAATGACTTCAACAACATAATTATTGGAGAGCCAGGTCTAGATACTCAAAAATGCGGGGAAAAATAGGAATTAATGTACAATTACTATGGATCCCATCACACACTGGATTACTCCTTGATAAAGCTGATATATTAGCCAAGAAGAGTACCCAGAAATAGAATGTAGAATATAACTTTGATATATCTGTGTCTAGTATTAGGAATAATATTAAGAGAGAAGTAAATAATGAAAATGAATGTTATAGGGATGCAGTTAGAAGCCTGAGTAGATCTATAACCCACTATGATAACATGAACGTAGATAAGTATGTTTATGGAGCAACTTGCAATGTGAACAGACCGACTGATGTTGTAGTGGCCAGACTTAGGCTTGGTTACAAGTACTTCTGGCAGTTTGGGAGACACACAGATGATGATCAAACTAAATGTAAATTATGTGATCAGGCATACGGTCACTGTCTTGAACACTATGTGCTTAATTGTCCACTTATTGAGGAATATAGAGATAGTGTAATAACCTATGTGACATGTCAAGATATCTTTTTAACGAAAATAAGATACCAAAAAATACTAAGCAAATTTCCTAAATTTGCTTGTAACAGATAAGTGAACTGCAGATATAATTCCAAATGTACACCTGTAACCCTTTTGGGGCCTAGTTCTTAGGCCTTTTGTGTATCCATATGCTCTTGCGCTACCGTCCACAGGATGGATATTGGGTGCACAATAAACTAGCCACTTCGGTCGCAAAATCTAAATCTCCCATACGAGGAATCGAACCACGGACCTCAGTGTGTGAGCTGAGTGCTCTAGCAATTAAGGTACAAAATACCGTAGCTCGTTGTGGCCAGCGACCAACACTTTCGCACATGTTTTTACAGCGTTTCCAGTCTTAGCAATTACTACCCAACCTGGGCACTGTCATTAGATGACACAATCCATCAATGTCACTTACCCGCTGACAGATCCTCTCCGTTCCTGCACATCACATTTCAGTTATATTACTACAACTTTTATTACCTCTGCCCTCTCACAACGTCACTTGATTCCTTCAGTTATTTAAACTCGTTTCTTAGTTGTCTATATACTAGGACTGAAGAAGTCAGTTCCTCAGTATATGTCTTGAACTGCGCAAATGTGTCTTTATCAACAATAATAATAACATTGCCCTCAAAGTACTGGATTTATGATTTTATCATAATATGACTGGGAAGAAATATAGATGACGAGGTTATAGAACATATGGGGAATATGTTTTATATATTATGTTTTATATATTAAGGTTATGTTTGATATATTAAGAACCTTTACTGGTTGTCCAGTACCTTTGTATTAGGTATTTCCCAGAACAAGTCTTATTAAGTTTAATTTCTTCATCTGTTAATTAGAATGTTCTTCTCAATAGTTTTATTAAATACTATTGTTCCAAGTAATGTTCTGGGAATAATATAGATCTATATTTTCTCAACAGAAGATGATGGCATCACTGAACGACACAGACAAATAATGGTCAGTTTACACTGCTGGCTGACCCACCATTCTGTTGGTGTCCACAAATCCACTGATACCCTGCCAGCACACTATCAATTTTTATTCTAATAATTTAAAAAAAAAAATGTGTTTCTTAACACTTCGGCCGTCTCCCACCGAGATAGTGTGACCCGACAAAGAAGAAAACACTTTCACTGTCACTCGTTCAATGGTTGTGTTACCAGGAGCATGATGACATAGTTCAGAAGACCTTCCAAACCGTAACCTTCACAACACATTGTCCTCATCGCTCTCGGGCCGTGTGGAGGTGCTGCGCAGACGCTCCTGATTGAGTTGATTTTCTGTGCAGTTTACCTGTTTGGGCTGCCCCTGGCATTGCTTGGTGGCAACTTTATTTTCTCAAGATGGCGCTGAACAGTCGGAGACGCATCAATACAATCTGTATTGAGCTGATCCGTGGGGCTGTAACAGGATCTTTCATGGATTTGTTATTACCCGCGATAATTCGCGATACATATGGTATAGCGAATGAGGAGATTTGTGGAGTGGCGCTCAACGGAACGACGAGGATCTTCGTGAAATTAACATCTGCATCTGTACATGAGGCAGTGATTGACAAGTACCAGGAGACCACTATAGCGGTCAACTACGCGGTGTCAGTACGGCTCCATGATGTATCAAGGTACTACACCTGGGTCAAGATAAGAAATGTACCTTCCGAGGCAGATGACTCTGATATCCGAAGTGACCATATGACCACTGCGGGGCGGTGGGCTGCTGGCCCGTATACTGGGATACCTGAAGGCACATATTCTGTTAAAATGACACTACGTCTTCCCATCCCTTCGTATGTAGTGTTATCGGATTTTAGGAACGAAGTATTTGTAACATATGCTGGGCAACGTCGAACGTGTCGCTTGTGTGGGTCATATGACCACGTGGCGGCGCAGTGTGGAAAGCGACGGGGATATCCAGAACAGCAGCGACGGCAGGCTGCAGAAGAGGATGGTGAGAAGCGAGAGCTGCCTTATGCGACCTTGCCTAAGCAAGGGTTGTCTTGGAGTGAAGAGGTCGATAAAGCAGTGGCGACTGAGACAGCAGGTCTATCAAGAGGGGAGGTGCCGCCTTCATTGGATGTAAATCAGGTGTGCGATGAGAACATACCAGACTTGTGTGATGGAGATGTGGAGGTGTCGTTAGCAGAGGCGTTAGACGCCTTGATAGACGACAAGATTATAAGACAGGTGGGGGATCCAGATCTAACTATGGGGTCTGTTGCTGACGACGGAGTGGGAGGTGAAGGAAGACTACAGCAGAGTGAAGCAAACGTCTTGATGGTGCAGGATGTGGAGGTGGAGGTGCATCAGGAAGAGGTAAAAGATGCTACAGTGCAGGAGGAGGGTATGTCACGAAAGCGCATGGCGGCGCTTTCGGACTCGGACGACGTGCTCATGCCTGCCCAGCGACCTGGAAAAAAGTCATGGGCGGAGGTCATGAAAAGAGGAACCAGTGGCCCCAAGGAGCAGGGGTTTGTTAAGGTGGTTCCAAAAGGGGGGGAGGGATAAGGGAGTAATAAAACGTTCTGGTGAAAAGTCATAACCGGGGACAAAAGGAAAACCCATTTAGTAGTATGACAATAAATATTAGTGGCTTGAGAGCTGAAAGAAAGCGTAAGTGGTTCAGTGAGTATTTGGTGCATCTGGGTGTGGATGTAGTGTTCATACAGGAACACAACTACAAAACAGGATATGAGTTGGAAATGAGTGGATATAATGTGTACTTGGAGCATACGACAAGGTTGAAAGGAGGAGTTGCTATCCTGGTGAGGGAAACTAGCCCATTCGTTGTGAGGCGTTGCGAAGGGGGGGAGGGGAGGGTGATTAGAGTGGATGGATCATGGGGTTGGGTAAAAATAAGTCTGGTGTGTGTATATGGTCCTGCAGAGGGAGATGTGCGTATCAAAACTAACTTTGTTAAAGAAGTTCTGGTATATTATTTGCTTGCCTTGCCAAATGTAGCGGTAATTGGTGGTGATTGGAATTGTGTGATAAGACGAAAGGATGTGGAACCTAGAGGGGCAGGGACTTGTTTGGGGCTATTGTGGGATTTATTAAATGGGGTGGGGTTAAGGGATGTTTGTGTGGGAGGGGAGTAGGGGGAAGTAGAGCATACTTTTGTTAGATGTGATTATGCGGCAAGACTGGATCGTTTGCACGTGCCCCATGCGATAAGAATGCGTAGCGTGTGTGTGGTGGATGTGGTTTTTTCAGACCATAGGGGAGTTGTACTGGACGTAGATTGGGAGGGATTGCCTCGAAGGGGTCAAAGTTATTGGAAATTAAATGTAAAGTTACTGCAGGGAGATGAATGGTGTCAGTCTTTTGTGAAAATGTGGGAACGTTTGGCAGTTGCAGCACCTGGAGATGATGCCTTGGTAACTTGGTGGAATACGGTGGCTAAAATGAGCATCAAAGAATATTATATTAGGAGAGGGAAGGAATATAACACGTTAAAGTATGGATTACAAAGATACCTTGAATGGCAGCTGCGTGAATGTTATGCAAGAGGAAGTGCAAACTATCCAGTAGTCGAAATTGAAAGTTTAAAGGAAAGTATTAGGATGTTGCAAATTGAGAGGTTTGATGGGGAGAGAATTAGGGGTGGAATAGAAGAGGTACTGTGAGGAGATCGACCGTCGGCTTGTTTGTTGAGGAGTCAATGTAGGAGGAGAAAGGCAATGGAGATGATGGGGTTAAATGTTCAGGTTGGTATGGAAGGGTATAGGGTAGGTTAAGTGTTGGTAACGACGGAGGGTATAAGTGGATATGTTGATGCTTGGTTTAAGTCAAATATGCAAAGTGTTGGTATAAGTGGGATAGCACTGCAGACAATGGGAGGGTTTGTGCAGTGCGAGCTGGAGGTGCAAGATCGATTGGCATAGGGAGGGCCGATCACGGAGTGTGAGATTTGGGAGGTTTTAACTGGTGTGAACTTAGGTAAGGCGCCGGGTATAGATGGGATACCAAGTGATTTTTATGTTAAAAATTGGGCGTACTAAAGGGGTTTTTAGTAAGATTGTTCAACATACTTAAGAAGGACCGGGTTTTAGGAGAACAGCAAAGGACGGCTGTGGTGGTTTTAGTACCGAAGGGTGAGCCATCAACAGTAAGGGATTATCCGGCCATTTCGCTAATGTGTGGAGATTACAAGCTATTTGCAAAGATATTAGCTAACAGAATTAAGAAGGTAATAGGTAAAGTGATAGATAAGGGACAATACGGAGTGCCGGGAAGGTCTATATATGAAGGGCATGGTTTGATTAGAGGTTTTATTGAGAGATGGGGCGAATAGGGAGGGGGGGGGGTGTTGGCTCTGGATTGGGAGGCAGCCTATGACAGTGTAAAACGGGAAGTGTTATGGATGTTTATGCGTTGGCAGGGGTTCAGGGAAGAAATTATATCTTGGGCTAAATTATTGTATCAAGGTGCTGCAATGAGGATACAGGTGAATGGGAGGTTAGGTGATAAAATTCAGATGGGTAGGGGCCTGCGTCAAGGTTGTCCCCTTTTGCAAATTTTATTTGCGTGTTTACAAGATACCTTTTATAGAGCGATTCGAAGGTTATTTACAGGAGATGGGGTAGGTAATGAACAGGGAGGAGGGGTTGGTATCGTGGGTTATGTAGATGACACAACTGTTTTGGTGAGGGGAGGTATGGATTTGATTAGGGCGGGAAAGTTGGTGAATATTTTTGGGGATGCTTCTGGGTTGAAAATTAATGCAGAGAAGACCAAATATGGATCTTGGGGATAGGTTACACAGGGACGGAGAAGTAGTAGACAGGTGGAAGAGGGTGGATCAATTATTGATATGTGGGATAGTTTATGTGAGAGATATAAAGTTGGCACAAGAAGTAAACTCAGTGCGTATTGTGGAAGGTGTGATGAAAAGACTTAGTGGTTTAAGGGCAGCACAACTAACGATACATCAAAGGGTAATAGTAACAAATGTGCTGTTGTACAGTAAGTTATGGCATGTTGCAGCGATGTATCCGATGATACGATGTGAGATAAAATGGTTGCAACAGAGAGTTTTTAGATTCATATGGGGTACAGGATGTGAATGGTTAAGTAGAGCGGTGGTCACACTCCCGGTAGGCTGAGAAGGGCTGGGACTTATACAGGTTGAAAAAAGGATCATGAGTGTGTACTTAAAACGTAGTTATATAAGGGAGGGGGGGGCGAGGGACGGTGGACTTAATAGGATACGTGAGGATATGCAACGGTGGTGGGGGGCTAGGGAGTTATTACTAGGTGAGGCTATGTTGAGGGTTCTAATAACAGTGAGAGAACCGTCACATATTAAATTGCGAGTCCTTGAAGAACTTGATTGCAAGTCAGTTGTAGCGGCGGTAGAAAGTGCTTATCCAATGTATGCTTGGAGTGATATATGGAGGCATCTGAATAAATTACGAGTGAAACCCAGGGTACGAGAGGTAATGTTTAGATTTTTACATGGGGTCTTGCGTCTGGGATGGTCTTATTCAATAGGAGGATCAGGGAGGGTGGGGAATGCAAGACGTGTGGATGCATGGAGACTATTTTTCACGCTGTGTATTTTTGCGATTGTATTGAAGCAGTACGGGTCTGGTTAGGAAAGGTGTTTAGGTTAGTGGGTGGGGATGAGTTACAGGTGTTAAGGGCTTTAAGTTTAGACATGGGGGTGGGTGAATCAAATGGTAGAGAATGCCGTGGGGTATATAGTTACTGATTTTATATATATGTCTTGGGTTATGAGGGAGGTGGGAGTGAGTGAAAGAATTAAAATGTTAGCAGCGACCTTTTATAGAACGAAGTGTCGGAATAAGGAAGTGTTTGAGGGAGATAGGAGAGGGCATTTAGTGAGGGCTATAGGAGTTTCAAATTACAGGATTTATGGGATTTAAATGCAAGGTAATGGGAAGCGACGGGGTGTTTCCCGGAACAGGTTGTAGCATGATGTGTGTTAGTGGTCAGAGAAGGTGTGTTAAGGGTGAACACATGAGTTTTGTTCTTAGGGTATATGTTAACAGAAACAAATGTTAATGGTGTAAGCTTAATAATAAATATATATGTTACTTTGTATGTATTTTTAAAACTTGGTGCTTAGTATGAAAACTTCCATTATATAAATAAATATGTTCAATTTGATTTTGTGGATGATTGGATTTGATCGATGTGTATAGGTTATTAAGGACATTTGTATCAGTTTACATAAAACTGTGATTGTAGTGGACGAGAGGACAGTTCCAATGGAAGAATTGGAAGTTATTTATATTGTTTTGTATTCTTTTCTTTGCTTATTGAAGAAGTAATATGAAGTATGTAGTTACGGTCCGTTTCTGTATGGTAGCGTAGTATTTGAAGTTGTTAGGAGGATAGAAGTTGTTTGAAGTATAGATGTATTTTTCTATTGTCTCAGGACTTGAATATGTTAATTTTTTTTAATCAATGTAAATATGAAATTTTATTATTATTAATAATATTGATGTGTCAGAATGGTGAAAGTGTCTAACAAGCTCAGAAGGTGAAGACGGGGTTTCCCTTTGATACTAAATGTGTATTTTGTGGTGAAATGTAATTTATCAGTAGGTTCAAATGTACATAGTACGTTTTTAGTTATTCCGTAACAGTATGTTGGTGTGATCATGTAATTATTAGTTATTTCTTCTTTTGTATCTTTTCCTGTGCCAGAAGTGTGGCACTCAGTCAGTCCAGCACAGGTGCCAGAAGTGTGGCACTCAGTCAGTCCAGCACAGGTGCCAGAAGTGTGGCACTCAGTCAGTCCAGCACAGGAGGTGGGGTAGGGATTGCTATATAAAATGTTAGCATTTCGCCTAATATAAACAGACTTAACCATTCTGTGGAACCTGCTGTGAGTAATTTGTCTATGATGGAAAAGTTCCAAGATTATACATATGCTGTATAAATTTTGTAGTTGTTGATGATTTATATGATCATGTAATTTGTATAATGCTTATTTATTTTTATGGAGTCATGTCTAAGAATAATTACCAGAGTTTGTTCTTAGGTAAAATCTCATAACAAGTTGCATGTCTATATAAAAGTTACATAAATTAATGTTTAATGACTGCTGTGATTATTAAGTGTGCGAATGATGTCGATGTATTTATAGACGGGTTTTAATGGGGGGCTCCCCCCCCGGGCTCCCCCCCCGGGCTCCCCCCCCGGGCTCCCCCCCAGGGCTCCCCCCCCGGGCTCCCCCCCCCCCCCCCCGGGCTCCCCCCCGGCCTCCCCCCCCGGGCTCCCCCCCCGGGCTCCCCCCCCGGGCTCCCCCCCCGGGCTCCCCCCCCAAGAGTTTTGTGTGTATGTGTCATATATTTTATCATTTGGTATAATGTGAGTCAGTGAATGGTGTGTATGTATTATACGTGTTTGTTACACATTCCCATTTTGAATTGAGGTTTCAAATTTTTCTTCTGCACTTGTTAATATGACTCTAAGTAATCTTGTTCAGATCCTGTATTGTCACGTCAGATGTTACCTTGCTCACACTCCAGCAACATGTCAGATGTTACCTTGCTCACACTCCAGCAACATGTCAGATGTTACCTTGCTCACACTCCAGCAACACGTCAGTTGTTACCTTGCTCACACTCCAACAACATGTCAGATGTTACCTTGCTCACACTCCAGCAACACGTCAGATGTTACCTTGCTCACACTCCAACAACACGTCAGATGTTACCTTGCTCACACTCCAACAACACGTCAGATGTTACCTTGCTCACACTCCAACAACACGTCAGATGTTACCTTGCTCACACTCCAACAACACGTCAGATGTTACCTTGCTCACACTCCAGCAACACGTCAGATGTTACCTTGCTCACACTCCAACAACACGTCAGATGTTACCTTGCTCACACTCCAACAACACGTCAGATGTTACCTTGCTCACACTCCAACAACACGTCAGATGTTACCTTGCTCACACTCCAACAACACGTCAGATGTTACCTTGCTCACACTCCAACAACACGTCAGATGTTACCTTGCTCACACTCCAACAACACGTCAGATGTTACCTTGCTCACACTCCAACAACACGTCAGATGTTACCTTGCTCACACTCCAACAACACGTCAGATGTTACCTTGCTCACACTCCAACAACACGTCAGATGTTACCTTGCTCACACTCCAACAACACGTCAGATGTTACCTTGCTCACACTCCAGCAACACGTCAGATGTTACCTTGCTCACACTCCAACAACACGTCAGATGTTACCTTGCTCACACTCCAACAACACGTCAGATGTTACCTTGCTCACACTCCAACAACACGTCAGATGTTACCTTGCTCACACTCCAGCAACACGTCAGATGTTACCTTGCTCACACTCCAGCAACACGTCAGGTGTTACCTTGCTCACACTCCAATAACACGTCAGATGTTACCTTGCTCACACTCCAGCAACACGTCAGATGTTACCATGCTCACACTCCAACAACACGTCAGATGTTACCTTGCTCACACTCCAACAACACGTCAGATGTTACCTTGCTCACACTCCAACAACACGTCAGATGTTACCTTGCTCACACTCCAACAACACGTCAGATGTTACCTTGCTCACACTCCAACAACACGTCAGATGTTACCTTGCTCACACTCCAGTAACACGTCAGATGTTACCTTGCTCACACTCCAGCAACACGTCAGATGTTACCTTGCTCACACTCCAGCAACACGTCAGATGTTACCTTGCTCACACTCCAACAACACGTCAGATGTTACCTTGCTCACACTCCAACAACACGTCAGATGTTACCTTGCTCACACTCCAACAACACGTCAGATGTTACCTTGCTCACACTCCAACAACACGTCAGATGTTACCTTGCTCACACTCCAACAACACGTCAGATGTTACCTTGCTCACACTCCAACAACACGTCAGATGTTACCTTGCTCACACTCCAGCAACACGTCAGATGTTACCTTGCTCACACTCCAGCAACACGTCAGATGTTACCTTGCTCACACTCCAGCAACACGTCAGATGTTACCTTGCTCACACTCCAGCAACACGTCAGATGTTACCTTGCTCACACTCCAACAACACGTCAGATGTTACCTTGCTCACACTCCAACAACACGTCAGATGTTACCTTGCTCACACTCCAACAACACGTCAGATGTTACCTTGCTCACACTCCAACAACACGTCAGATGTTACCTTGCTCACACTCCAACAACACGTCAGATGTTACCTTGCTCACACTCCAACAACACGTCAGATGTTACCTTGCTCACACTCCAGCAACACGTCAGATGTTACCTTGCTCACACTCCAACAACACGTCAGATGTTACCTTGCTCACACTCCAGCAACACGTCAGATGTTACCTTGCTCACACTCCAACAACACGTCAGATGTTACCTTGCTCACACTCCAACAACACGTCAGATGTTACCTTGCTCACACTCCAGCAACACGTCAGATGTTACCTTGCTCACACTCCAACAACACGTCAGATGTTACCTTGCTCACACTCCAACAACACGTCAGATGTTACCTTGCTCACACTCCAACAACACGTCAGATGTTACCTTGCTCACACTCCAACAACACGTCAGATGTTACCTTGCTCACACTCCAACAACACGTCAGATGTTACCTTGCTCACACTCCAACAACACGTCAGATGTTACCTTGCTCACACTCCAACAACACGTCAGATGTTACCTTGCTCACACTCCAACAACACGTCAGATGTTACCTTGCTCACACTCCAACAACACGTCAGATGTTACCTTGCTCACACTCCAACAACACGTCAGATGTTACCTTGCTCACACTCCAACAACACGTCAGATGTTACCTTGCTCACACTCCAACAACACGTCAGATGTTACCTTGCTCACACTCCAACAACACGTCAGATGTTACCTTGCTCACACTCCAACAACACGTCAGATGTTACCTTGCTCACACTCCAACAACACGTCAGATGTTACCTTGCTCACACTCCAACAACACGTCAGATGTTACCTTGCTCACACTCCAACAACACGTCAGATGTTACCTTGCTCACACTCCAACAACACGTCAGATGTTACCTTGCTCACACTCCAACAACACGTCAGATGTTACCTTGCTCACACTCCAACAACACGTCAGATGTTACCTTGCTCACACTCCAACAACACGTCAGATGTTACCTTGCTCACACTCCAACAACACGTCAGATGTTACCTTGCTCACACTCCAACAACACGTCAGATGTTACCTTGCTCACACTCCAACAACACGTCAGATGTTACCTTGCTCACACTCCAACAACACGTCAGATGTTACCTTGCTCACACTCCAACAACACGTCAGATGTTACCTTGCTCACACTCCAACAACACGTCAGATGTTACCTTGCTCACACTCCAACAACACGTCAGATGTTACCTTGCTCACACTCCAACAACACGTCAGATGTTACCTTGCTCACACTCCAACAACACGTCAGATGTTACCTTGCTCACACTCCAACAACACGTCAGATGTTACCTTGCTCACACTCCAACAACACGTCAGATGTTACCTTGCTCACACTCCAACAACACGTCAGATGTTACCTTGCTCACACTCCAACAACACGTCAGATGTTACCTTGCTCACACTCCAACAACACGTCAGATGTTACCTTGCTCACACTCCAACAACACGTCAGATGTTACCTTGCTCACACTCCAACAACACGTCAGATGTTACCTTGCTCACACTCCAACAACACGTCAGATGTTACCTTGCTCACACTCCAACAACACGTCAGATGTTACCTTGCTCACACTCCAACAACACGTCAGATGTTACCTTGCTCACACTCCAACAACACGTAAGATGTTACCTTGCTCACACTCCAACAACACGTCAGATGTTACCTTGCTCACACTCCAACAACACGTCAGATGTTACCTTGCTCACACTCCAACAACACGTCAGATGTTACCTTGCTCACACTCCAACAACACGTCAGATGTTACCTTGCTCACACTCCAACAACACGTCAGATGTTACCTTGCTCACACTCCAACAACACGTCAGATGTTACCTTGCTCACACTCCAACAACACGTCAGATGTTACCTTGCTCACACTCCAACAACACGTCAGATGTTACCTTGCTCACACTCCAACAACACGTCAGATGTTACCTTGCTCACACTCCAACAACACGTCAGATGTTACCTTGCTCACACTCCAACAACACGTCAGATGTTACCTTGCTCACACTCCAACAACACGTCAGATGTTACCTTGCTCACACTCCAACAACACGTCAGATGTTACCTTGCTCACACTCCAACAACACGTCAGATGTTACCTTGCTCACACTCCAACAACACGTCAGATGTTACCTTGCTCACACTCCAACAACACGTCAGATGTTACCTTGCTCACACTCCAACAACACGTCAGATGTTACCTTGCTCACACTCCAACAACACGTCAGATGTTACCTTGCTCACACTCCAACAACACGTCAGATGTTACCTTGCTCACACTCCAACAACACGTCAGATGTTACCTTGCTCACACTCCAACAACACGTCAGATGTTACCTTGCTCACACTCCAACAACACGTCAGATGTTACCTTGCTCACACTCCAACAACACGTCAGATGTTACCTTGCTCACACTCCAACAACACGTCAGATGTTACCTTGCTCACACTCCAACAACACGTCAGATGTTACCTTGCTCACACTCCAACAACACGTCAGATGTTACCTTGCTCACACTCCAACAACACGTCAGATGTTACCTTGCTCACACTCCAACAACACGTCAGATGTTACCTTGCTCACACTCCAACAACACGTCAGATGTTACCTTGCTCACACTCCAACAACACGTCAGATGTTACCTTGCTCACACTCCAACAACACGTCAGATGTTACCTTGCTCACACTCCAACAACACGTCAGATGTTACCTTGCTCACACTCCAACAACACGTCAGATGTTACCTTGCTCACACTCCAACAACACGTCAGATGTTACCTTGCTCACACTCCAACAACACGTCAGATGTTACCTTGCTCACACTCCAACAACACGTCAGATGTTACCTTGCTCACACTCCAACAACACGTCAGATGTTACCTTGCTCACACTCCAACAACACGTCAGATGTTACCTTGCTCACACTCCAACAACACGTCAGATGTTACCTTGCTCACACTCCAACAACACGTCAGATGTTACCTTGCTCACACTCCAACAACACGTCAGATGTTACCTTGCTCACACTCCAACAACACGTCAGATGTTACCTTGCTCACACTCCAACAACACGTCAGATGTTACCTTGCTCACACTCCAACAACACGTCAGATGTTACCTTGCTCACACTCCAACAACACGTCAGATGTTACCTTGCTCACACTCCAACAACACGTCAGATGTTACCTTGCTCACACTCCAACAACACGTCAGATGTTACCTTGCTCACACTCCAACAACACGTCAGATGTTACCTTGCTCACACTCCAACAACACGTCAGATGTTACCTTGCTCACACTCCAACAACACGTCAGATGTTACCTTGCTCACACTCCAACAACACGTCAGATGTTACCTTGCTCACACTCCAACAACACGTCAGATGTTACCTTGCTCACACTCCAACAACACGTCAGATGTTACCTTGCTCACACTCCAACAACACGTCAGATGTTACCTTGCTCACACTCCAACAACACGTCAGATGTTACCTTGCTCACACTCCAACAACACGTCAGATGTTACCTTGCTCACACTCCAACAACACGTCAGATGTTACCTTGCTCACACTCCAACAACACGTCAGATGTTACCTTGCTCACACTCCAACAACGCTCACACTCCAACAACACGTCAGATGTTACCTTGCTCACACTCCAACAACACGTCAGATGTTACCTTGCTCACACTCCAACAACACGTCAGATGTTACCTTGCTCACACTCCAACAACACGTCAGATGTTACCTTGCTCACACTCCAACAACACGTCAGATGTTACCTTGCTCACACTCCAACAACACGTCAGATGTTACCTTGCTCACACTCCAACAACACGTCAGATGTTACCTTGCTCACACTCCAACAACACGTCAGATGTTACCTTGCTCACACTCCAACAACACGTCAGATGTTACCTTGCTCACACTCCAACAACACGTCAGATGTTACCTTGCTCACACTCCAACAACACGTCAGATGTTACCTTGCTCACACTCCAACAACACGTCAGATGTTACCTTGCTCACACTCCAACAACACGTCAGATGTTACCTTGCTCACACTCCAACAACACGTCAGATGTTACCTTGCTCACACTCCAACAACACGTCAGATGTTACCTTGCTCACACTCCAACAACACGTCAGATGTTACCCTGCTCACACTCCAACAACACGTCAGATGTTACCTTGCTCACACTCCAACAACACGTCAGATGTTACCTTGCTCACACTCCAACAACACGTCAGATGTTACCTTGCTCACACTCCAACACGTCAGATGTTACACGTCAGATGTTACCTTGCTCACACTCCAACAACACGTCAGATGTTACCTTGCTCACACTCCAACAACACGTCAGATGTTACCTTGCTCACACTCCAACGACACGTCAGTGTCAGATGTTACCTTGCTCACACTCCAACAACACGACAGATGTTACCTTGCTCACACTCCAACAACACGTCAGATGTTACCTTGCTCACACTCCAACGACACGTCAGATGTTACCTTGCTCACACTCCAACAACACGTCAGATGTTACCTTGCTCACACTCCAACAACACGTCAGATGTTACCTTGCTCACACTCCAACAACACGTCAGATGTTACCTTGCTCACACTCCAACAACACGTCAGATGTTACCTTGCTCACACTCAAAAAACACGTCAGATGTTACCTTGTTCACACTCCAAACCCACGTCAGATGTTACCTTGCTCACACTCCAACAACACGTCAGATGTTACCTTGCTCACACTCCAACAACACGTCAGATGTTACCTTGCTCACACTCCAACAACACGTCAGATGTTACCTTGCTCACACTCCAACAACACGTCAGATGTTACCTTGCTCACACTCCAACAACACGTCAGATGTTACCTTGCTCACACTCCAACAACACGTCAGATGTTACCTTGCTCACACTCCAACAACACGTCAGATGTTACCTTGCTCACACTCCAACAACACGTCAGATGTTACCTTGCTCACACTCCAACAACACGTCAGATGTTACCTTGCTCACACTCCAACAACACGTCAGATGTTACCTTGCTCACACTCCAACAACACGTCAGATGTTACCTTGCTCACACTCCAACAACACGTCAGATGTTACCTTGCTCACACTCCAACAACACGTCAGATGTTACCTTGCTCACACTCCAACAACACGTCAGATGTTACCTTGCTCACACTCCAACAACACGTCAGATGTTACCTTGCTCACACTCCAACAACACGTCAGATGTTACCTTGCTCACACTCCAACAACACGTCAGATGTTACCTTGCTCACACTCCAACAACACGTCAGATGTTACCTTGCTCACACTCCAACAACACGTCAGATGTTACCTTGCTCACACTCCAACAACACGTCAGATGTTACCTTGCTCACACTCCAACAACACGTCAGATGTTACCTTGCTCACACTCCAACAACACGTCAGATGTTACCTTGCTCACACTCCAACAACACGTCAGATGTTACCTTGCTCACACTCCAACAACACGTCAGATGTTACCTTGCTCACACTCCAACAACACGTCAGATGTTACCTTGCTCACACTCCAACAACACGTCAGATGTTACCTTGCTCACACTCCAACAACACGTCAGATGTTACCTTGCTCACACTCCAACAACACGTCAGATGTTACCTTGCTCACACTCCAACAACACGTCAGATGTTACCTTGCTCACACTCCAACAACACGTCAGATGTTACCTTGCTCACACTCCAACAACACGTCAGATGTTACCTTGCTCACACTCCAACAACACGTCAGATGTTACCTTGCTCACACTCCAACAACACGTCAGATGTTACCTTGCTCACACTCCAACAACACGTCAGATGTTACCTTGCTCACACTCCAACAACACGTCAGATGTTACCTTGCTCACACTCCAACAACACGTCAAATGTTACCTCCAACAACACGTCAGATGTTACCTTGCTCACACTCTAACAACACGTCAGATGTTACCATGCTCACACTCCAACAACACGTCAGATGTTACCTTGTTCACACTCCAAACCCACGTCAGATGTTACCTTGCTCACACTCCAACAACACGTCAGATGTTACCTTGCTCACACTCCAACAACACGTCAGAAGTTACCTTGCTCCCACTATAACAACACGTCAGATGTTACCATGCTCACACTCCAACAACACGTCAGATGTTACCTTGCTCACACTCCAACAACACGTCAGATGTTACCTTGCTCACACTCCAACAACACGTCAGATGTTACCTTGCTCACACTCCAACAACACGTCAGATGTTACCTTGCTCACACTCCAACAACACGTCAGATGTTACCTTGCTCACACTCCAACAACACGTCAGATGTTACCTTGCTCACACTCCAACAACACGTGAGATGTTACCTTGCTCACACTCCAACAACACGTCAGATGTTACCTTGCTCACACTCCAACAACACGTCAGATGTTACCTTGCTCACACTCCAACAACACGTCAGATGTTACCTTGCTCACACTCCAACAACACGTCAGATGTTACCTTGCTCACACTCCAACAACACGTCAGATGTTACCTTGCTCACACTCCAACAACACGTCAGATGTTACCTTGCTCACACTCCAACAACACGTCAGATGTTACCTTGCTCACACTCCAACAACACGTCAGATGTTACCTTGCTCACACTCCAACAACACGTCAGATGTTACCTTGCTCACACTCCAACAACACGTCAGATGTTACCTTGCTCACACTCCAACAACACGTCAGATGTTACCTTGCTCACACTCCAACAACACGTCAGATGTTACCTTGCTCACACTCCAACAACACGTCAGATGTTACCTTGCTCACACTCCAACAACACGTCAGATGTTACCTTGCTCACACTCCAACAACACGTCAGATGTTACCTTGCTCACACTCCAACAACACGTCAGATGTTACCTTGCTCACACTCCAACAACACGTCAGATGTTACCTTGCTCACACTCCAACAACACGTCAGATGTTACCTTGCTCACACTCCAACAACACGTCAGATGTTACCTTGCTCACACTCCAACAACACGTCAGATGTTACCTTGCTCACACTCCAACAACACGTCAGATGTTACCTTGCTCACACTCCAACAACACGTCAGATGTTACCTTGCTCACACTCCAACAACACGTCAGATGTTACCTTGCTCACACTCCAACAACACGTCAGATGTTACCTTGCTCACACTCCAACAACACGTCAGATGTTACCTTGCTCACACTCCAACAACACGTCAGATGTTACCTTGCTCACACTCCAACGACACGTCAGATGTTACCTTGCTCACACTCCAACAACACGTCAGATGTTACCTTGCTCACACTCCAACAACACGTCAGATGTTACTTTGCTCACACTCCAACAACACGTCAGATGTTACCTTGCTCACACTCCAACAACACGTCAGATGTTACCTTGCTCACACTCCAACAACACGTCAGTTGTTACCTTGCTCACACTCCAACAACACGTCAGATGTTACCTTGCTCACACTCCAACAACACGTCAAATGTTACCTTGCTCACACTCCAACAACACGTCAGATGTTACCTTGCTCACACTCCAACAACACGTCAGATGTTACCTTGCTCACACTCCAACAACACGTCAGATGTTACCTTGCTCACACTCCAACAACACGTCAGATGTTACCTTGCTCACACTCCAACAACACGTCAGATGTTACCTTCCTCACACTCCAACAACACGTCAGATTTTACCTCGCTCACACTCCAACAACACGTCAGATGTTACCTTACTCACTCTCCAACAACACGTCAGATGTTACCTTGCTCACACTCCAACAACACGTCAGATGTTACCTTGCTCACACTCCAACAACACGTCAGATGTTACCTTGCTCACACTCCAACAACACGTCAGATGTTACCTTGCTCACACTCCAACAACACGTCAGATGTTACCTTGCTCACACTCCAACAACACGTCAGATGTTACCTTGCTCACACTCCAACAACACGTCAGATGTTACCTTGCTCACACTCCAACAACACGTCAGATGTTACCTTGCTCACACTCCAACAACACGTCAGATGTTACCTTGCTCACACTCCAACAACACGTCAGATGTTACCTTGCTCACACTCCAACAACACGTCAGATGTTACCTTGCTCACACTCCAACAACACGTCAGATGTTACCTTGCTCACACTCCAACAACACGACAGATGTTACCTTGCTCACACTCCAACAACACGTCAGATGTTACCTTGCTCACACTCCAACAACACGTCAGATGTTACCTTGCTCACACTCCAACAACACGTCAGATGTTACCTTGCTCACACTCCAACAACACGTCAGATGTTACCTTGCTCACACTCCAACAACACGTCAGATGTTACCATGCTCACACTCCAACAACACGTCAGATGTTACCTTGCTCACACTCCAACAACACGTCAGATGTTACCTTGCTCACACTCCAACGATATGTCAGATGTTACCTTGCTCACACTCCAACAACACGACAGATGTTACCTTGCTCACACTCCAACAACACGTCAGATGTTACCTTGCTCACACTCCAACAACACGTCAGATGTTACCTTGCTCACACTCCAAAAACACGTCAGATGTTACCTTGCTCAGACTCCAACAACACGTCAGAAGTTACCTTGCTCACACTCCAACAACACGTCAGATGTTACCTTGCTCACACTCCAACAACACGTCAGATGTTACCTTGCTCACACTCCAACAACACGTCAGATGTTACCTTGCTCACACTCCAACAACACGTCAGATGTTACCTTGCTCACACTCCAACAACACGTCAGATGTTACCTTGCTCACACTCCAACAACACGTCAGATGTTACCTTGCTCACACTCCAACAACACGTCAGATGTTACCTTGCTCACACTCCAACAACACGTCAGATGTTACCTTGCTCACACTCCAACAACACGTCAGATGTTACCTTGCTCACACTCCAACAACACGTCAGATGTTACCTTGCTCACACTCCAACAACACGTCAGATGTTACCTTGCTCACACTCCAACAACACGTCAGATGTTACCTTGCTCACACTCCAACAACACGTCAGATGTTACCTTGCTCACACTCCAACAACACGTCAGATGTTACCTTACTCACACTCCAACAACACGTCAGATGTTACCTTGCTCACACTCCAACAACACGTCAGATGTTACCTTGCTCACACTCCAACAACACGTCAGATGTTACCTTGCTCACACTCCAACAACACGTCAGATGTTACCTTGCTCACACTCCAACAACACGTCAGATGTTACCTTGCTCACACTCCAACAACACGTCAGATGTTACCTTGCTCACACTCCAACAACACGTCAGATGTTACCTTGCTCACACTCCAACAACACGTCAGATGTTACCTTGCTCACACTCCAACAACACGTCAGATGTTACCTTGCTCACACTCCAACAACACGTCAGATGTTACCTTGCTCACACTCCAACAACACGTCAGATGTTACCTTGCTCACACTCCAACAACACGTCAGAAGTTACCTTGCTCACACTCCAACAACACGTCAGATGTTACCTTGCTCACACTCCAACAACACGTCAGATGTTACCTTGCTCACACTCCAACAACACGTCAGATGTTACCTTGCTCACACTCCAACAACACGTCAGATGTTTCCTTGCTCACACTCCAACAACATGTCAGATGTTACCTTGCTCACACTCCAACAACACGTCAGATGTTACCTTGCTCACACTCCAACAACACGTCAGATGTTACCTTGCTCACACTCCAACAACACGTCAGATGTTACCTTGCTCACACTCCAACAACACGTCAGATGTTACCTTGCTCACACTCCAACAACACGTCAGATGTTACCTTGCTCACACTCCAACAACACGTCAGATGTTACCTTGCTCACACTCCAACAACACGTCAGATGTTACCTTGCTCACACTCCAACAACACGTCAGATGTTACCTTGCTCACACTCCAACAACACGTCAGATGTTACCTTGCTCACACTCCAACAACACGTCAGATGTTACCTTGCTCACACTCCAACAACACGTCAGATGTTACCTTGCTCACACTCCAACAACACGTCAGATGTTACCTTGCTCACACTCCAACAACACGTCAGATGTTACCTTGCTCACACTCCAACAACACGTCAGATGTTACCTTGCTCACACTCCAACAACACGTCAGATGTTACCTTGCTCACACTCCAACAACACGTCAGATGTTACCTTGCTCACACTCCAACAACACGTCAGATGTTACCTTGCTCACACTCCAACAACACGTCAGATGTTACCTTGCTCACACTCCAACAACACGTCAGATGTTACCTTGCTCACACTCCAACAACACGTCAGATGTTACCTTGCTCACACTCCAACAACACGTCAGATGTTACCTTGCTCACACTCCAACAACACGTCAGATGTTACCTTGCTCACACTCCAACAACACGTCAGATGTTACCTTGCTCACACTCCAACAACACGTCAGATGTTACCTTGCTCACACTCCAACAACACGTCAGATGTTACCTTGCTCACACTCCAACAACACGTCAGATGTTACCTTGCTCACACTCCAACAACACGTCAGATGTTACCTTGCTCACACTCCAACAACACGTCAGATGTTACCTTGCTCACACTCCAACAACACGTCAGATGTTACCTTGCTCACACTCCAACAACACGTCAGATGTTACCTTGCTCACACTCCAACAACACGTCAGATGTTACCTTGCTCACACTCCAACAACACGTCAGATGTTACCTTGCTCACACTCCAACAACACGTCAGATGTTACCTTGCTCACACTCCAACAACACGTCAGATGTTACCTTGCTCACACTCCAACAACACGTCAGATGTTACCTTGCTCACACTCCAACAACACGTCAGATGTTACCTTGCTCACACTCCAACAACACGTCAGATGTTACCTTGCTCACACTCCAACAACACGTCAGATGTTACCTTGCTCACACTCCAACAACACGTCAGATGTTACCTTGCTCACACTCCAACAACACGTCAGATGTTACCTTGCTCACACTCCAACAACACGTCAGATGTTACCTTGCTCACACTCCAACAACACGTCAGATGTTACCTTGCTCACACTCCAACAACACGTCAGATGTTACCTTGCTCACACTCCAACAACACGTCAGATGTTACCTTGCTCACACTCCAACAACACGTCAGATGTTACCTTGCTCACACTCCAACAACACGTCAGATGTTACCTTGCTCACACTCCAACAACACGTCAGATGTTACCTTGCTCACACTCCAACAACACGTCAGATGTTACCTTGCTCACACTCCAACAACACGTCAGATGTTACCTTGCTCACACTCCAACAACACGTCAGATGTTACCTTGCTCACACTCCAACAACACGTCAGATGTTACCTTGCTCACACTCCAACAACACGTCAGATGTTACCTTGCTCACACTCCAACAACACGTCAGATGTTACCTTGCTCACACTCCAACAACACGTCAGATGTTACCTTGCTCACACTCCAACAACACGTCAGATGTTACCTTGCTCACACTCCAACAACACGTCAGATGTTACCTTGCTCACACTCCAACAACACGTCAGATGTTACCTTGCTCACACTCCAACAACACGTCAGATGTTACCTTGCTCACACTCCAACAACACGTCAGATGTTACCTTGCTCACACTCCAACAACACGTCAGATGTTACCTTGCTCACACTCCAACAACACGTCAGATGTTACCTTGCTCACACTCCAACAACACGTCAGATGTTACCTTGCTCACACTCCAACAACACGTCAGATGTTACCTTGCTCACACTCCAACAACACGTCAGATGTTACCTTGCTCACACTCCAACAACACGTCAGATGTTACCTTGCTCACACTCCAACAACACGTCAGATGTTACCTTGCTCACACTCCAACAACACGTCAGATGTTACCTTGCTCACACTCCAACAACACGTCAGATGTTACCTTGCTCACACTCCAACAACACGTCAGATGTTACCTTGCTCACACTCCAACAACACGTCAGATGTTACCTTGCTCACACTCCAACAACACGTCAGATGTTACCTTGCTCACACTCCAACAACACGTCAGATGTTACCTTGCTCACACTCCAACAACACGTCAGATGTTACCTTGCTCACACTCCAACAACACGTCAGATGTTACCTTGCTCACACTCCAACAACACGTCAGATGTTACCTTGCTCACACTCCAACAACACGTCAGATGTTACCTTGCTCACACTCCAACAACACGTCAGATGTTACCTTGCTCACACTCCAACAACACGTCAGATGTTACCTTGCTCACACTCCAACAACACGTCAGATGTTACCTTGCTCACACTCCAACAACACGTCAGATGTTACCTTGCTCACACTCCAACAACACGTCAGATGTTACCTTGCTCACACTCCAACAACACGTCAGATGTTACCTTGCTCACACTCCAACAACACGTCAGATGTTACCTTGCTCACACTCCAACAACACGTCAGATGTTACCTTGCTCACACTCCAACAACACGTCAGATGTTACCTTGCTCACACTCCAACAACACGTCAGATGTTACCTTGCTCACACTCCAACAACACGTCAGATGTTACCTTGCTCACACTCCAACAACACGTCAGATGTTACCTTGCTCACACTCCAACAACACGTCAGATGTTACCTTGCTCACACTCCAACAACACGTCAGATGTTACCTTGCTCACACTCCAACAACACGTCAGATGTTACCTTGCTCACACTCCAACAACACGTCAGATGTTACCTTGCTCACACTCCAACAACACGTCAGATGTTACCTTGCTCACACTCCAACAACACGTCAGATGTTACCTTGCTCACACTCCAACAACACGTCAGATGTTACCTTGCTCACACTCCAACAACACGTCAGATGTTACCTTGCTCACACTCCAACAACACGTCAGATGTTACCTTGCTCACACTCCAACAACACGTCAGATGTTACCTTGCTCACACTCCAACAACACGTCAGATGTTACCTTGCTCACACTCCAACAACACGTCAGATGTTACCTTGCTCACACTCCAACAACACGTCAGATGTTACCTTGCTCACACTCCAACAACACGTCAGATGTTACCTTGCTCACACTCCAACAACACGTCAGATGTTACCTTGCTCACACTCCAACAACACGGCAGATGGTACCTTGCTCACACTCCAACAACACGTCAGATGTTACCTTGCTCACACTCCAACAACACGTCAGATGTTACCTTGCTCACACTCCAACAACACGTCAGATGTTACCTTGCTCACACTCCAACAACACGTCAGATGTTACCTTGCTCACACTCCAACAACACGTCAGATGTTACCTTGCTCACACTCCAACAACACGTCAGATGTTACCTTGCTCACACTCCAACAACACGTCAGATGTTACCTTGCTCACACTCCAACAACACGTCAGATGTTACCTTGCTCACACTCCAACAACACGTCAGATGTTACCTTGCTCACACTCCAACAACACGTCAGATGTTACCTTGCTCACACTCCAACAACACGTCAGATGTTACCTTGCTCACACTCCAACAACACGTCAGATGTTACCTTGCTCACACTCCAACAACACGTCAGATGTTACCTTGCTCACACTCCAACAACACGTCAGATGTTACCTTGCTCACACTCCAACAACACGTCAGATGTTACCTTGCTCACACTCCAACAACACGTCAGATGTTACCATGCTCACACTCCAACAACACGTCAGATGTTACCTTGCTCACACTCCAACAACACGTCAGGTGTTACCTTGCTCACACTCCAACAACACGTCAGATGTTACCTTGCTCACACTCCAACAACACGTCAGATGTTACCTTGCTCACACTCCAACGACACGTCAGATGTTACCTTGCTCACACTCCAACAACACGTCAGATGTTACCTTGCTCACACTCCAACAACACGTCAGATGTTACTTTGCTCACACTCCAACAACACGTCAGATGTTATCTTGCTCACACTCTAACAACACGTCAGATGTTACCATGCTCACACTCCAACAACACGTCAGATGTTACCTTGCTCACACTCCAACAACACGTCAGATGTTACCTTGCTCACACTCCAACAACACGTCAGATGTTACCTTGCTCACACTCCAACAACACGTCAGATGTTACCTTGCTCACACTCCAACAACACGTCAGATGTTACCTTGCTCACACTCCAACAACACGTCAGATGTTACCTTGCTCACACTCCAACAACACGTCAGATGTTACCTTGCTCACACTCCAACAACACGTCAGATGTTACCTTGCTCACACTCCAACAACACGTCAGATGTTACCTTGCTCACACTCCAACAACACGTCAGATGTTACCTTGCTCACACTCCAACAACACGTCAGATGTTACCTTGCTCACACTCCAACAACACGTCAGATGTTACCTTGCTCACACTCCAACAACACGTCAGATGTTACCTTGCTCACACTCCAACAACACGTCAGATGTTACCTTGCTCACACTCCAACAACACGTCAGATGTTACCTTGCTCACACTCCAACAACACGTCAGATGTTACCTTGCTCACACTCCAACAACACGTCAGATGTTACCTTGCTCACACTCCAACAACACGTCAGATGTTACCTTGCTCACACTCCAACAACACGTCAGATGTTACCTTGCTCACACTCCAACAACACGTCAGATGTTACCTTGCTCACACTCCAACAACACGTCAGATGTTACCTTGCTCACACTCCAACAACACGTCAGATGTTACCTTGCTCACACTCCAACAACACGTCAGATGTTACCTTGCTCACACTCCAACAACACGTCAGATGTTACCTTGCTCACACTCCAACAACACGTCAGATGTTACCTTGCTCACACTCCAACAACACGTCAGATGTTACCTTGCTCACACTCCAACAACACGTTAGATGGTACCTTGCTCACCCTCCAACAACACGTCAGATGTTACCTTGCTCACACTCCAACAACACGTCAGATGTTACCTTGCTCACACTCCAACAACACGTCAGATGTTACCTTGCTCACACTCCAACAACACGTCAGATGTTACCTTGCTCACACTCCAACAACACGTCAGATGTTACCTTGCTCACACTCCAACAACACGTCAGATGTTACCTTGCTCACACTCCAACAACACGTCAGATGTTACCTTGCTCACACTCCAACAACACGTCAGATGTTACCTTGCTCACACTCCAACAACACGTCAGATGTTACCTTGCTCACACTCCAACAACACGTCAGATGTTACCTTGCTCACACTCCAACAACACGTCAGATGTTACCTTGCTCACACTCCAACAACACGTCAGATGTTACCTTGCTCACACTCCAACAACACGTCAGATGTTACCTTGCTCACACTCCAACAACACGTCAGATGTTACCTTGCTCACACTCCATCAAAACGTCAAATGTTACCTTGCTCACACTCCTACAACACGTCAGATGTTACCTTGCTCACACTCCAACAACACGTCAGATGTTACCTTGCTCACACTCCAACAACACGTCAGATGTTACCTTGCTCACACTCCAACAACACGTCAGATGTTACCTTGCTCACACTCCAACAACACGTCAGATGTTACCTTGCTCACACTCCAACAACACGTCAGATGTTACCTTGCTCACACTCCAACAACACGTCAGATGTTACCATGCTCACACTCCAACAACACGTCAGATGTTACCTTGCTCACACTCCAACAACACGTCAGATGTTACCTTGCTCACACTCCAACAACACGTCAGAAGTTACCTTCCTAACACTCCAACAGCACGTCAGATGTTACCTTGCTCACACTCCATCAAAACGTCAAATGTTACCTTGCTCACACTCCTACAATACGTCAGATGTTACCTTGCTCACACTCCAACAACACGTCAGATGTTACCTTGCTCACACTCCAACAACACGTCAGATGTTACCTTGCTCACACTCCAACAACACGTCAGATGTTACCTTGCTCACACTCCAACAACACGTCAGATGTTACCTTGCTCACACTCCAACAACACGTCAGATGTTACCTTGCTCACACTCCAACAACACGTCAGATGTTACCTTGCTCACACTCCAACAACACGTCAGATGTTACCTTGCTCACACTCCAACAACACGTCAGATGTTACCTTGCTCACACTCCAACAACACGTCAGATGTTACCTTGCTCACACTCCAACAACACGTCAGATGTTACCTTGCTCACACTCCAACAACACGTCAGATGTTACCTTGCTCACACTCCAACAACACGTCAGATGTTACCTTGCTCACACTCCAACAACACGTCAGATGTTACCTTGCTCACACTCCAACAACACGTCAGATGTTACCTTGCTCACACTCCAACAACACGTCAGATGTTACCTTGCTCACACTCCAACAACACGTCAGATGTTACCTTGCTCACACTCCAACAACACGTCAGATGTTACCTTGCTCACACTCCAACAACACGTCAGATGTTACCTTGCTCACACTCCAACAACACGTCAGATGTTACCTTGCTCACACTCCAACAACACGTCAGATGTTACCTTGCTCACACTCCAACAACACGTCAGATGTTACCTTGCTCACACTCCAACAACACGTCAGATGTTACCTTGCTCACACTCCAACAACACGTCAGATGTTACCTTGCTCACACTCCAACAACACGTCAGATGTTACCTTGCTCACACTCCAACAACACGTCAGATGTTACCTTGCTCACACTCCAACAACACGTCAGATGTTACCTTGCTCACACTCCAACAACACGTCAGATGTTACCTTGCTCACACTCCAACAACACGTCAGATGTTACCTTGCTCACACTCCAACAACACGTCAGATGTTACCTTGCTCACACTCCAACAACACGTCAGATGTTACCTTGCTCACACTCCAACAACACGTCAGATGTTACCTTGCTCACACTCCAACAACACGTCAGATGTTACCTTGCTCACACTCCAACAACACGTCAGATGTTACCTTGCTCACACTCCAACAACACGTCAGATGTTACCTTGCTCACACTCCAACAACACGTCAGATGTTACCTTGCTCACACTCCAACAACACGTCAGATGTTACCTTGCTCACACTCCAACAACACGTCAGATGTTACCTTGCTCACACTCCAACAACACGTCAGATGTTACCTTGCTCACACTCCAACAACACGTCAGATGTTACCTTGCTCACACTCCAACAACACGTCAGATGTTACCTTGCTCACACTCCAACAACACGTCAGATGTTACCTTGCTCACACTCCAACAACACGTCAGATGTTACCTTGCTCACACTCCAACAACACGTCAGATGTTACCTTGCTCACACTCCAACAACACGTCAGATGTTACCTTGCTCACACTCCAACAACACGTCAGATGTTACCTTGCTCACACTCCAACAACACGTCAGATGTTACCTTGCTCACACTCCAACAACACGTCAGATGTTACCTTGCTCACACTCCAACAACACGTCAGATGTTACCTTGCTCACACTCCAACAACACGTCAGATGTTACCTTGCTCACACTCCAACAACACGTCAGATGTTACCTTGCTCACACTCCAACAACACGTCAGATGTTACCTTGCTCACACTCCAACAACACGTCAGATGTTACCTTGCTCACACTCCAACAACACGTCAGATGTTACCTTGCTCACACTCCAACAACACGTCAGATGTTACCTTGCTCACACTCCAACAACACGTCAGATGTTACCTTGCTCACACTCCAACAACACGTCAGATGTTACCTTGCTCACACTCCAACAACACGTCAGATGTTACCTTGCTCACACTCCAACAACACGTCAGATGTTACCTTGCTCACACTCCAACAACACGTCAGATGTTACCTTGCTCACACTCCAACGACACGTCAGATGTTACCTTGCTCACACTCCAACAACACGTCAGATGTTACCTTGCTCACACTCCAACAACACGTCAGATGTTACCTTGCTCACACTCCAACAACACGTCAGATGTTACCTTGCTCACACTCCAACAACACGTCAGATGTTACCTTGCTCACACTCCAACAACACGTCAGATGTTACCTTGCTCACACTCCAACAACACGTCAGATGTTACCTTGCTCACACTCCAACAACACGTCAGATGTTACCTTGCTCACACTCCAACAACACGTCAGATGTTACTTTGCTCACACTCCAACAACACGTCAGATGTTATCTTGCTCACACTCTAACAACACGTCAGATGTTACCATGCTCACACTCCAACAACACGTCAGATGTTACCTTGTTCACACTCCAAACCCACGTCAGATGTTACCTTGCTCACACTCCAACAACACGTCAGATGTTACCTTGCTCACACTCCAACAACACGTCAGATGTTACCTTGCTCACACTCCAACAACACGTCAGAAGTTACCTTGCTCACACTCCAACAACACGTCAGATGTTACCTTGCTCACACTCCAACAACACGTCAGATGTTACCTTGCTCACACTCCAACAACACGTCAGATGTTACCTTGCTCACACTCCAACAACACGTCAGATGTTACCTTGCTCACACTGTCAGATGTTACCTTGCTCACACTCCAACAACACGTCAACACGTCAGATGTTACCTTGCTCACACTCCAACAACACGTCAGATGTTACCTTGCTCACACTCCAACAACACGTCAGATGTTACCTTGCTCACACTCCAACAACACGTCAGATGTTACCTTGCTCACACTCCAACAACACGTCAGATGTTACCTTGCTCACACTCCAACAACACGTCAGATGTTACCTTGCTCACACTCCAACAACACGTCAGATGTTACCTTGCTCACACTCCAACAACACGTCAGATGTTACCTTGCTCACACTCCAACAACACGTCAGATGTTACCTTGCTCACACTCCAACAACACGTCAGATGTTACCTTGCTCACACTCCAACAACACGTCAGATGTTACCTTGCTCACACTCCAACAACACGTCAGATGTTACCTTGCTCACACTCCAACAACACGTCAGATGTTACCTTGCTCACACTCCAACAACACGTCAGATGTTACCTTGCTCACACTCCAACAACACGTCAGATGTTACCTTGCTCACACTCCAACAACACGTCAGATGTTACCTTGCTCACACTCCAACAACACGTCAGATGTTACCTTGCTCACACTCCAACAACACGTCAGATGTTACCTTGCTCACACTCCAACAACACGTCAGATGTTACCTTGCTCACACTCCAACAACACGTCAGATGTTACCTTGCTCACACTCCAACAACACGTCAGATGTTACCTTGCTCACACTCCAACAACACGTCAGATGTTACCTTGCTCACACTCCAACAACACGTCAGATGTTACCTTGCTCACACTCCAACAACACGTCAGATGTTACCTTGCTCACACTCCAACAACACGTCAGATGTTACCTTGCTCACACTCCAACAACACGTCAGATGTTACCTTGCTCACACTCCAACAACACGTCAGATGTTACCTTGCTCACACTCCAACAACACGTCAGATGTTACCTTGCTCACACTCCAACAACACGTCAGATGTTACCTTGCTCACACTCCAACAACACGTCAGATGTTACCTTGCTCACACTCCAACAACACGTCAGATGTTACCTTGCTCACACTCCAACAACACGTCAGATGTTACCTTGCTCACACTCCAACAACACGTCAGATGTTACCTTGCTCACACTCCAACAACACGTCAGATGTTACCTTGCTCACACTCCAACAACACGTCAGATGTTACCTTGCTCACACTCCAACAACACGTCAGATGTTACCTTGCTCACACTCCAACAACACGTCAGATGTTACCTTGCTCACACTCCAACAACACGTCAGATGTTACCTTGCTCACACTCCAACAACACGTCAGATGTTACCTTGCTCACACTCCAACAACACGTCAGATGTTACCTTGCTCACACTCCAACAACACGTCAGATGTTACCTTGCTCACACTCCAACAACACGTCAGATGTTACCTTGCTCACACTCCAACAACACGTCAGATGTTACCTTGCTCACACTCCAACAACACGTCAGATGTTACCTTGCTCACACTCCAACAACACGTCAGATGTTACCTTGCTCACACTCCAACAACACGTCAGATGTTACCTTGCTCACACTCCAACAACACGTCAGATGTTACCTTGCTCACACTCCAACAACACGTCTGATGTTACCTTGCTCACACTCCAACAACACGTCAGATGTTACCTTGCTCACACTCCAACAACACGTCAGATGTTACCTTGCTCACACTCCAACAACACGTCAGATGTTACCTTGCTCACACTCCAACAACACGTCAGATGTTACCTTGCTCACACTCCAACAACACGTCAGATGTTACCTTGCTCACACTCCAACAACACGTCAGATGTTACCTTGCTCACACTCCAACAACACGTCAGATGTTACCTTGCTCACACTCCAACAACACGTCAGATGTTACCTTGCTCACACTCCAACAACACGTCAGATGTTACCTTGCTCACACTCCAACAACACGTCAGATGTTACCTTGCTCACACTCCAACAACACGTCAGATGTTACCTTGCTCACACTCCAACAACACGTCAGATGTTACCTTGCTCACACTCCAACAACACGTCAGATGTTACCTTGCTCACACTCCAACAACACGTCAGATGTTACCTTGCTCACACTCCAACAACACGTCAGATGTTACCTTGCTCACACTCCAACAACACGTCAGATGTTACCTTGCTCACACTCCAACAACACGTCAGATGTTACCTTGCTCACACTCCAACAACACGTCAGATGTTACCTTGCTCACACTCCAACAACACGTCAGATGTTACCTTGCTCACACTCCAACAACACGTCAGATGTTACCTTGCTCACACTCCAACAACACGTCAGATGTTACCTTGCTCACACTCCAACAACACGTCAGATGTTACCTTGATGTTACCTTGCTCACACTCCAACAACACGTCAGATGTTACCTTGCTCACACTCCAACAACACGTCAGATGTTACCTTGCTCACACTCCAACAACACGTCAGATGTTACCTTGCTCACACTCCAACAACACGTCAGATGTTACCTTGCTCACACTCCAACAACACGTCAGATGTTACCTTGCTCACACTCCAAAAACACGTCAGATGTTACCTTGCTCAGACTCCAACAACACGTCAGATGTTACCTTGCTCACACTCCACACTCCAACAACGTCGAATGTTACCTTGCTCACACTCCAACAACACGTCAGATGTTACCTTGCTCACACTCCAACAACACGTCAGATGTTACCTTGCTCACACTCCAGCAACACGTCAGATGTTACCTTGCTCACACTCCAACAACACGTCAGATGTTACCTTGCTAACACTCCAGCAACACGTCAGATGTTACCTTGCTCACACTCGAGCAACACGTCAGATGTTTCCTTGCTCACACTCCAACAACACGTCAGATGTTACCTTGCTCACACTCCAGCAACACGTCAGATGTTACCTTGCTCACACTCCAACAACACGTCAGATGTTACCTTGCTCACACTCCAACAACACGTCAGAAGTTACCTTGCTCACACTCCAACAACACGTCAGATGTTACCTTGCTCACACTCCAACAACACGTCAGATGTTACCTTGCTCACACTCCAACAACACGTCAGATGTTACCTTGCTCACACTCCAACAACAACACGTCAGATGTTACCTTGCTCACACTCCAACAACACGTCAGATGTTACCTTGCTCACACTCCAACAACACGTCAGATGTTACCCTGCTCACACTCCAACAACACGTCAGATGTTACCTTGCTCACACTCCAACAACACGTCAGATGTTACCTTGCTCACACTCCAACAACACGTCAGATGTTACCTTGCTCACACTCCAACACGTCAGATGTTACCTTGCTCACACTCCAGCAACACGTCAGATGTTACCTTGCTCACACTCCAACAACACGTCAGATGTTACCTTGCTCACACTCCAACAACACGTCAGATGTTACCTTGCTCACACTCCAACAACACGTCAGATGTTACCTTGCTCACACTCCAACAACACGTCAGATGTTACCTTGCTCACACTCCAACAACACGTCAGATGTTACCTTGCTCACACTCCAACAACACGTCAGATGTTACCTTGCTCACACTCCAACAACACGTCAGATGTTACCTTGCTCACACTCCAACAACACGTCAGATGTTACCTTGCTCACACTCCAACAACACGTCAGATGTTACCTTGCTCACACTCCAACAACACGTCAGATGTTACCTTGCTCACACTCCAACAACACGTCAGATGTTACCTTGCTCACACTCCAACAACACGTCAGATGTTACCTTGCTCACACTCCAACAACACGTCAGATGTTACCTTGCTCACACTCCAACAACACGTCAGATGTTACCTTGCTCACACTCCAACAACACGTCAGATGTTACCTTGCTCACACTCCAACAACACGTCAGATGTTACCTTGCTCACACTCCAACAACACGTCAGATGTTACCTTGCTCACACTCCAACAACACGTCAGATGTTACCTTGCTCACACTCCAACAACACGTCAGATGTTACCTTACTCACACTCCAACAACACGTCAGATGTTACCTTGCTCACACTCCAACAACACGTCAGATGTTACCTTGCTCACACTCCAACAACACGTCAGATGTTACCTTGCTCACACTCCAACAACACGTCAGATGTTACCTTGCTCACACTCCAACAACACGTCAGATGTTACCTTGCTCACACTCCAACAACACGTCAGATGTTACCTTGCTCACACTCCAACAACACGTCAGATGTTACCTTGCTCACACTCCAACAACACGTCAGATGTTACCTTGCTCACACTCCAACAACACGTCAGATGTTACCATGCTCACACTCCAACAACACGTCAGATGTTACCTTGCTCACACTCCAACAACACGTCAGATGTTACCTTGCTCACACTCCAACAACACGTCAGATGTTACCTTGCTCACACTCCAACAACACGTCAGATGTTACCTTGCTCACACTCCAACAACACGTCAGATGTTACCTTGCTCACACTCCAACAACACGTCAGATCCTTGCTCACACTCCAACAACACGTCAGATGTTACCTTGCTCACACTCCAACAACACGTCAGATGTTACCTTGCTCACACTCCAACAACACGTCAGATGTTACCTTGCTCACACTCCAACAACACGTCAGATGTTACCTTGCTCACACTCCAACAACACGTCAGATGTTACCTTGCTCACACTCCAACAACACGTCAGATGTTACCTTGCTCACACTCCAACAACACGTCAAATGTTACCTTGCTCACACTCCAACAACACGTCAGATGTTACCTTGCTCACACTCCAACAACACGTCAGATGTTACCTTGCTCACACTCCAACAACACGTCAGATGTTACCTTGCTCACTCACACACACGTCAGATGTTACCTTGCTCACACTCCAACAACACGTCAGATGTTACCTTGCTCACACTCCAACAACACGTCAGATGTTACCTTGCTCACACTCCAACAACACGTCAGATGTTACCTTGCTCACACTCCAACAACACGTCAGATGTTACCTTGCTCACACTCCAACAACACGTCAGATGTTACCTTGCTCACACTCCAACAACACGTCAGATGTTACCTTGCTCACACTCCAACAACACGTCAGATGTTACCTTGCTCACACTCCAACAACACGTCAGATGTTACCTTGCTCACACTCCAACAACACGTCAGATGTTACCTTGCTCACACTCCAACAACACGTCAGATGTTACCTTGCTCACACTCCAACAACACGTCAGATGTTACCTTGCTCACACTCCAACAACACGTCAGATGTTACCTTGCACACACTCCAACAACACGTCAGATGTTACCTTGCTCACACTCCAACAACACGTCAGATGTTACCTTGCTCACACTCCAACAACACGTCAGATGTTACCTTGCTCACACTCCAACAACACGTCAAATGTTACCTTGCTCACACTCCAACAACACGTCAGATGTTACCTTGCTCACACTCCAACAACACGTCAGATGTTACCTTGCTCACACTCCAACAACACGTCAGATGTTACCTTGCTCACACTCCAACAACACGTCAGATGTTACCTTGCTCACACTCCAACAACACGTCAGATGTTACCTTGCTCACACTCCAACAACACGTCAGATGTTACCTTGCTCACACTCCAACAACACGTCAGATGTTACCTTGCTCACACTCCAACAACACGTCAAATGTTACCTTGCACGTCAGGATGTTACCTTGACTCACACTCCAACAACACGTCAGGATGTTGCCATGCAACTCACCATCCAAGCAAGCACGTCTGAGTGTTACCTTGCCCTCAACACTCCAACAAGACGTCAGATGTTACCGCTTGCTCCTCCTCAACAACGTCAGATGTTACCTTGCTCACGCTCCAACAAGCACGTCAGATGTTACCTTACTCCTCAACTAACAACAACGTTCAGATGTTACCTTCGCTCACCTCCTCAACAACGTTCAGGATCGTTGCCTTGCCTGCACTACCAACGCTTAACGTCAGATGTTTACCTTGCTCCTCGGCAGCACGTCAGATGTTACCTTGGCTCCTCCAACAACGTCAGATGTTTACCATTGCTCACCACTCCAACAACACGTCGAGATGTTACCTTTACTCACCTCCAACAACGTCGTGTTTACCTTGCTCACTACTAACAAGCAACGTCAGATGTTTGCCACCTTGCTCACCTCCAACAACACGTCAGGAATGTTACCTTGCTCCACTCCTCCAAGCAACGTCAGATGTTACCTTTGCTACCACTCCAACAACACGTTCAGATGTTTACCGTTGCTCACACTACAACAAGCACACGTTCAGATGTTTGCCGTACTCACACTACCAAGCAACAAGTCAGGATCGTTACCATTGCTCGCCTCCTCCAAGCAACGCGTCAGAATGTTACCATTGCTCCGCTCCTCAACGCACGTCAGGATGTTCACCATTGCTCACCTCCAACAACCACGTCAGATGTTACGCCCCTTGCTCCTTACCTCAAGAACAACGTCAGGATGTTACCTTGCTCACACTCCAAGCTTAACGTCAGATGTTGCCATTGCTCACGCTCCAAGCAACACGTCAGATGTTACCCCGCCCACTCCTCAACGCACGTCAGGATGTTGCCTTGCCTCCAACCTCCAACAACGTCAGATGTTACCTTCGCTCCACCTCCAACAACACGTCAGATGTTGCCATTGCTCCTCAGCCTTCAACCCGTCAGATGTTGCCTTGCCTTCCTCCAACGACGTCGGATGTTACCTTGCCTCAACAACTCCACCCCGTCAGATGTTACCTTGCTTCACCTCGAACCGCCCGTCCAGATGTTACCTTACTCACAGTCCAACAACTCGTCAGATGTTGCATACTCACCTACCAAGCAAGCTTTACGTCAGATGTTACCTTTACTCCACACTTCCAACAACCACGTCAGATGTTGCCACTCCGCTCACCTCCTAACAACACGTCCAGATGTTACCTTGCTCGCACTCCAGCAACACGTCAAGATGTTACCAATGCTCCTCAACAGCACGTCAGATGTTACCGTTGCTCACACTACCAACAACAACCCGTCAGATGTTACGCGCTCACACTCCAAGAACAACGTCAGGATGTTACCTTGCTCACTGCTACCAACACGTCCAGATGTTACCTTGCTCTCCTCCAAGCAACACGTCAGATGATTGCCTTGCATCACCTTCCAAGCAACGTCAGATGTTACCGCCTTGACCTCCAACAACCCGTCCAGAAGTTAACCTTTGCTCCTCAACAACCACGTAGTGTTACCCTTGCTCACCTACCAACAACCCCACGTCAGATGTTACCTTGCTCCACCTCCAAGCAACACGTCAGATGTTTACCCTTGCTGCACCTCCAACAAGCAACGTCAGATGTTACCTTGCTCCTCAACAACGTCAGATGTTACCTTGCTCAACCTCCAACAACGTCAGATGTTACCTTGCTCACACTCCAACGTCCAGATGTTAACCTTGCTCCACTCCAGCAACGTCAGATTGTTACCTTGGCTCACCTCCAACCTCTACGTCAGATGTTGCTCAACCTCAGCACGTCTGATGTTTACGCTTTGCTCCACCTCCAGCAACACGTCAGATGTTACCTTGCCCATCCAGACTCCAACTTAACCGTGCAAGTTACGCCTCAGACTGTTCAACGTCGGATGTTACCTTGCCTCACCTCCAACAACCTTGCGTCCAGATGTTGCCTTGCTCACACTCCAACAACAACCCGTCAGATGTTACCCTTGCTCCTCAACAACAGATCAGATGTTACCTTAACTCAACCTCCCAACAACTCGTCAGATGTTACCTTTACCTTGTCAACAACACGTCAGATGTTTACCTTACTCAACAACTTCAACGTCAGATGTTACCTTACTCACCTCTCCTAACAACGTCCAGATGTTACCTTGCTCTGCCTCCAACAAGCACGTCAGATGTTTGCCATTGCTCCACGCACTCCAACAACACGTCAGATGTTTACCTTGCTGCCTCCAACAACGTCAGATCGGCCTGTTGCGCCTCACACTCCAACGCACGTCAGATGTTGCCTTGCTCGCACTACCAAGCAGCATGTCAGATGTTTGCCATACCTCCAACAACGTCAGTTGTTGCCGCCTCACAACTCCAACAACGTCAGGATGTTTTACCCTTGCCTCCGCACCTCCAACAACGTCAGATGTTACCGCCTCCTCCCTCTCAACAAGCTCGTCGGATCTTGCTTTACTCACACTCCAACAACGTTCGAACCGTTGCGCCTCACTCCAACCTTAACGTCAGATGTTTCGCGCTCCTCCAACAACGTCAGATGTTACCATTGCTCACCTCCAACAACGTCCAAGATGTTACGCCTCACCTCCCAACAAGCGTCAGATGTTACCTTGCTCACTACTCCAACAACTCGTCAGGATGTTGCTTTGCTCACGCACTCCAAGCAACACGTCACGATTGCCTTTTGCTCACACTCCAACAACGTCAGATGTTTCCTTGCTCAACCTCAACGCACGTCAGATGTTACCTTGCTCCACCTCCAACAACACGTCCAGATGTTTACCTTGCTCACCTGAGCAACGTGTCAGGATGTTTGCTTGCCTCACCTCCAGCAAGCGTCAGGATGTTGCCTCACCTCCAACAACCCGTCAGTCTACCTTGCTCCCCTCCAAGCAACTCATTAGATGTTACTTTCCAGTCACCTCCAACAACGTTCACCGTTGCCTTACCTCACACTCCAACAACGTCAGATGTTTCGCCGCTCACACTACCAAGCAACACGTCAGATGACTTGCCATGCTCACACTACAACAACCCCGCGTCAGATGTTACCGCTTTATCACCTCCAGCAACACGTCAAATATTACCTTGCGCACTCAACAGCGCGTCAGGATGTTACCATGCTACACCTCCAGCAACGTCCAAGTTACCGCTCACACTCCAACAACGTCAGATGTTTTCCTTGCGCTCACCTCCAGCAACGTCAGATGTTTACCTTGCTCCGCAACTCAACAACGTCAGATGTTACGCTTGCTCACACTCAGGCAACAAATTAAGATGTTACCTTCTCACCTCCAACAACTCGTCAGATGTTGCGCTATCCACTCCAACAACGATCAGATGTTACCTTACTCACGCACTTCAACAACACGTTCAGATGTTACCTTATCACCTCCTACAACACGTCCAGATGTTGTACCTCGCCTCCAACAACCACGTCAGATGTTACGCTAGCAAGGACTCACACTCCAACAACACGTCCAGATTACGTAACCACACTCCAACAACACGTCCAAGATGTTACCTTTAACTCACGCACTCCAGCGACACGTCAGATGTTACGCGCTCCACTCCAACAACATGTCCAGATGTTACGCGCTAACACTCCAACAACGTCAGTTGTTACCCGCCTCACCTCAACAACACGTCAGATGTTGCCTTACTCACCTCCAACAACGTCAGATGTTACGCTCCCTCCAACAACTCGTCAGATGTTACCTTTACTCACTCAACAACGTCAAGTGCCCGCCTCCTCAACAACACGTCGGATCTTTCGCCTTCACACTCCAACAACACGTCCGGATGTTACCGTAACTCACGCTCAACAGCACGTCAGATGTTACCTTACTCACGCTCCAACAGCACGTTCAGATGTTACGCTCCTCTCCAGCAACTCGATTCGAATGTTAAGCACCTCACACTCAACAGCCACGTCCGTGTTGCGCTGCTCGCTCCAACAACACGTCCAAGATGTTCCTTGCTCACACTCCAACAACACGTCAAATGTTACCTTGCTCACACTCCAACAACTTACGCGTCAGATGTTACCTTTGCTCACCACTCCCAACAACATGTCCAGATGTTACGCGCCACTCACACTCAACAACGCGTTCAGATTGTTGCCTTACTCACCTCAACAACGTCGGATGTTACTGCTTGCTCCTCTCCAACAACTCCGTCCAAGATGTTACCTTTAACTCACACTCAACTTACGTCACGTTAACACTTACTCACACTCCAACAACTTTGCGTTCGAATGTTTCCATGCTCACCACTCCCGGCAACACGTCGAATAGCCCCGCCATGCTCACTCCAACAACATCAGATGCTACCAACCGCTTCACACTCCAACAACACGTCCAAATGTTACCACTTGGCACGCACTCCAAGCAACACGTCCAGGAATATTTTGCATTGCTCACACTCCAGCCAACACGTTCAGAATGTTACGCGCTTGCACCTCCAACAACACGTCAGATGTTACCTTGCTCCACCTCCAACGATATGTCGGATGTTACCTTGGCTCACTCCAACAACGACAGATTGTTTCCCGCTTGCTCACCACTTCCAACAACACGTCAGATGTTACGCTTGCTCACTCCAACGACACGTCAGATGTTACGCTTAACACACTCCAACAACACGTCAGATGTTACCTTGCTCACACTACCAACAACGTCGAAGATGTTTACCTTGCTCACACTCCAACAACGCCAGATGTTACCTTGCTCCACCTTCCAGCTGCCATCGGTTGTTGCCGAACACTCCGCTCCAACAACGCGTCGGATGTTTGCCCTGCTCACCTCCAGCAGCACGTTCGGATGTTGCAACGCTCCACCTCCAACAACACGTTCAGATGTTACCTTGCTCCTCCAACAACACGTCAGATGTTGGCTTGCTCACCACTCCAACTTGCGTCAAGATGTTACGCGCTCACGCATCCAGCAACACGTCAGGATCAGCCACCTTAACTCACGCCTTCCAAAGCAAGCACGTCGGAATCTTTTACCTTGCTCCGCACTCCAGCAACCGTCTGATGTTGCGCGCTGCACTCAACAGCTTTGTCAGATCTTCCCGCCATGCCTAACCACTCCAAGCCGGCGTCAAGATCGTTGCAGCGCTAACGCTCACGACGACGCGTCGGATTGTTTTCGCTTATCCACACTTCCAAGCAACGCGTCAGATGTTGCGCATTGCCTACCACAACATTGTGCGCTTCCGCATCGGCGACGTCGGATGTTGCCTTGCTCACACTCCAACAACGCGTTCGGTGTTGTATGCCGCTTCCGAAAACACGTCAGATGTTACGCTTCCTCAGACTCCAACAACGTCCAGGAGTTACGCGCTTCACCACTCCGGCGTCGGATGTGCGCGCCACTCCGTAAAAACGCATCGGTGTTCACGTATCACCACTCCAACAACACGTCAGATGTTGCCACCTTGCCTGTACGCCGTAACTACCGTCAAGATGTTGCGTAATCACCTCCAACAACCACGTCGGTGTGCCTTGCTAAACCTTCCAGCCAACACGTTCAGATGTTGCGCTTGCTAACCTCCGAACAGCTTATGTCAGATGTTTCGCGCCGCCAACAACACGTCAGATGTTGCGCCGCTCACCATTCGGCAGCGTCGGATGTTACCTTATCGCGCCGGCAAGCAACGTCCGGATGTTGCCTTGCTCCTCCGAAGGCGATCAGATTCTGTTTGTATCCAGACTTCCAACAACGTCAGAGTTGCGCGCTCCACCATCAACCAACTCATCAGGATCTGCATGCTCACTCCAACGCATTGAGTTCGTTGTATCCACACTTCCAGCAACGTCAAGTGTGCGTTACAACATCCAGCAACGTCAGATGTTACGCTCACTCGGCGGCGTGGATGTTGCGCTTACCTTCCTCCAGCACGTCGGTGTTTGGCATCCAAACAGCGTGGATGTTTTGCCTCGCCTCCAAGCAACACGTTAGATGTTGCCGTATACGCGCTCCAACAACACGTCAGATGTTACGCATACCTCCAACAACGTCGGTGTGCCAGCCTTCAACCACTCCAACAACGTCAAGATGTTACCATGCTCCACCTCCAACAACACGTCAGATGTTACCTTGCTCAACCGCACTCCGCGGCGTCGAATGTTGCCTTGCTCAACTTTCACGACAAGCACCGGATGTTGCCCCTTACTCACCTCCAACGGCCCATTCAGATGTTACCGCGCTTCGCTCCAACAACGTCCAAGATGTTACGCGCGCAATCAATAGCATTGAATGTTGCGCGCCACATCAACAGCGCGGTCAATGCAATTATCCACGCCAGCAGCAAATTAGATGTTACCATTGCCTCCTCAACAACACGTCAAGATCTTACCTTGCTCACGCCACGTCAGATTGTTACGCGCTCATCAACCAACCACGTCAAGATGTTACCTTGCTCAACCCTCAACAGCGTAGGATGTTGCCTTGCTCCGCTCGAGCAACTACGTCGGATGTTGTATGCATCAACAACGTCGGATGTTACCTTGCTCACACTCCAACGACCGTCGGATGTTACCGTTATCACCTCCAAAACACGTCGGATGTTGTATCACCGGCCTCGAACAACACGTCCAAGATGTTACGCAACTCACACTCCAACAACTCGTCAAGATTGCTGTTCTCACGCCAACGGCATTCGAATGTTGCTGCTCACGCAGCTTCAACAGCATTAGAATGTTGCGCCTCACGCCTACAACCGTCCGGATTGTTGCCTTGCTCGCACCTCAGCAACGCGTCCAGATGTTGCCGTATCACCTCCAACAACCACGTCAGATGTTTGCGTGCTCCATCCATTAACCACGTCAGATGTTACCTTGCCTCAACCCTCAACAACCGTCAGGATCGTTCATGCCGCCAGCACGTTCCGATCGTGCGCCAATCCGCTCCTGTAATTACGTCAAGATGTTGCGGCAACCACGCTCCAACGGCCACGTCGGATTGTTGCCTTGCTCACGCCTCCGGCCAACGTCGGTGTTCACCTTGCCTCAACGCACCCAACAGCGGTGGTCGTTGCGCTCACCTCCAACAACATGATGTTACCTTGCTCCTCCAGCAGCGCGTGGAATTGTTACCTTTGCTCACCACTCAACAACACGTCAGATGTTACCTTGCTTCACCACTAACCTTCAACGTCAAGATGTTACCTTGCTCACACCAACAACGTTCCAGATGTTGCTCACCACTTCCAACAACGTCCAGTTGTTACCTTGCTCAACCTCCAACAACGCGTTCAGATGTTGCCCTGCTTCACACTCCAGCAACCGTCAGATTGTTGCCTTGCTCACCACTCAATAACACGTCCCAGATTGTTACGACATGCATCCAACAACGTCAGATGTTACTGCTCACCTCCAACCCCACGTCAGATGTTGCTCCGCATCCGCCGGCGTTCAGGATCTTCACCGCCCGCCACTCCAACGGCGCGTCAGATGTTTGCTCCTCCAGCAACTTACGGTCTGATGTTACCTTGCTCACCTCCAACCACGGCCACGTGGTCCTGTTGCGTAACAAGCACTCCGGCAACGTCGATCTTGCCTTGCTAACATCCGTTGCGTGGATTAACCAACCGCCAACAACCGTCAAAGATATTACCTTATGCCACGCCGCAACCATCAAGATCGTAACCCTTGCCGCCAAACATAACCGTGGATGCGCTCACGCTCAAAGCGTTCGGTGTTGCCGCGTTCGAACTCCAGCAACCGTCCGATTGCAAGCACCGCTACGCCAGCCAACCATCAGGATCTTTGCTTCACCTCCGGCAGCCGTCAGATGTTACCTTGCTCACACTCCAACAACGTCAGATGTTACCTTGCTATCTTTCTCCAATGTACGAATCGGATGTTACCTTGCTCACCTCAGGCAACACGTCGGATTGTACCTTACCTTAACGCTCAACAACGTCCAAGATGTTACCTTGCTAACACTCGAGCAACATGTCAGGATGTTTTCGCGCCACCTTCAGCAAACACGTCAGATGTTGCGTAACCTCCAAGCAACAGTCAGATGTTTTCTTGGCTCACACTCCAACAACACGTTCAGATGTTACGCTCACACTCCGAGCGTCGGTCATTGCGCGCTCAGACTCCAACAACGTCAGGATTACCTTGCTTCACGCCGGCAACTCGTTCCAGATGTTCACGCCGCCATAACCAACGTCAAGATGTTGCGCGGCAACTCACACTCCAGCAGCGTTCAGATGTTACCTTCCTAACACTCCAACAACACGTCAGATGTTGCCTTACTCACCTCAACCGCCCGTCGTCTTAACCTTGCTCCGCTCAAACAACGATTCAGTGTTACTTACACTCAACAACCACGTTTAGATGTTACCTTATACCTCCAACAACGTTAGATGTTACCCGTACCTCCTCCAATAACACATCCGAATCAATTTTACATCACGCTCCATAACGTCAGATGTTTACGTTGCTCACCTTCCAACAACGTCAGATGTTTACCATGCTCACGCCAACGGCACGTCCAGATATTTTGCTCACTCAACAGCCCGTCATCTTACGCATATCACACTACAACGGCGTTCGGTGTTGCGTATCATCCATGGCGTCAAGATGTTGCCTTATCCACGCTCCAACGCGTAAGTCGTTGCGCTTGCGCACTCCGGCACGTGGTGTTGCCTTGCTCACACTCAGCAACACGTTCAGATTGTTGTACCGCTTCGTAGCAGGTCGGATGTTACCGTATCCACCTCCAGCAGCGTCAGATGTTACCTTGCTCACACTCCAGCCAACGTCAGATGTTACGCCGCTCAACCTCAAGCAGCCGTCAAGTCGCGCCATCGGCAACACAGTTCAGATGTTGCCGTTCATCCGGCGACGAAATTAGATTGTTTTGCCTTATCAAGCGTCGGAATGTTGCAGCGTACCTCAACAACGTCAGATGTTGCGCTTCCTCACACTCCAGCCAGCTTCGTCGGATGTTGCCATACTCAACGCTCCAACAGCGTCAGGTCATATCGCTTAACCGGCGTTCAGATGTTGCATTACTCCTCCTACCAACGTCCAGGATGTTACCTTGCTCGCACTCCAGCAACGTCGGATGTTACTGTTGCTCACCTTCAACAGCGTCCGGATGTTACCTTGCTCAACCTCCAACAACGTCGGATGTTACGCCAATACGCCAACAACGTCAGGTGTTACGCGCCGCTCCAACGTCCAGGTCATTACCTTTTTATCACTCCGGCAAGCCATCGGTGTTGCGCGTCAACCTCCAGCGACGTCAGATTGTTACCTTGCTCCCGCATAAAACGGCCGTCGGAATGTTGCGGCAAGTACGCCAACCCGTCAGGATGTTACCGTTATCAGACTCCAACAACACGTCCGGTTGCGGCCAATCTGCTCACAACGTCGGTCTTTTCTTGCTCACCTCCGGCCAACGCGATCAGGATCCTTACCTTGCTCAACACTCTGACGCGTCGGATGTTGTTTGTTGCCTTCTGTACTCCAACAGCGTCGGATGTTGCCGTATACCTCAACAACGTGGATGCGGTGCTCGCACTCCAACAGCGCGTTCAAATTGTTGCTGCTGGCACCTCCAATGGCCGTTCAAGATGTTGCAAGCATCGGCCAGCGTTAGATGTTACCATGGCTCACCTCCAACAACACGTTCAGATGTGGCCATCTGCACTCCAACATGCCGTCAGATGTTGCAACATTAACCTTCCAACAACGTCGGATTCTGTATCTATCTAATAACACGTCGGATGTGCGCCCAGCTCCTCGACAACCGCATCGATGTTGCGCGCTCACTCACCAGCAACGTCAGGATGTTACCTTACCTAACACTCCAACAACGTCGGTCCTTCGCCTTTGTAACAATCCAACGTCAGATGTTGCGTGTATCGACAACGTTGGATTGTTGCCGTATTCACGCTTCCAACAACGTTGGATCTGTAATACCGCTTGACCGTTGAAGTGGATGTTGCGCGCTGCTCACGCACTCCAGCAACGCGATGGGATGTTTACCTTGCTCCTCCCAACGGCGATGTTGGATGTTGTGTGCCTCACCTCCAGCAACGCGTTCGGATGTTGCACTTGCCTCCAACCGCTGTTGTACGTCCAGATTGTTACGCCCGTCACCTCCCAACAGCACGTCAGGATGTTGCACCGCCACACTCCAACGCTCAATAGTTATTTTCGTATCTGCTCCGCTGCGCATCAGATCATTTTTATTACTCACGCTTCGACAGCGTCAGGTGTTGCGCCTGCATCTCGGCACGTCAGATGTTGTATCACCTCCAACAACGTCGGTGTTGTGCTCGCTCGGCAACCGCGTGGTCTTCGCGCCGCCGTAGCCACGATCAGATGTTCACGCGCCGCCAGCAACGTCAGATGTTGCCTTGCTCCATCGGCGTCGGATGTTGTATCATCAATGCTTCCCGTCAGGTGTTGCCATGCGCTCAGCAACGATCGGATATGCGTGCATATCGTGGCACGTCGATGTTGCGCGTACTGCTCCAAAACGCGATCAGATGTTGCGCTCCAGACTCCAACAAACACGTCGGGTTGCCTTGCTCGCACCAACAACGTGAGATGTTACTGGCATGCGCTCGGCGGCGTCGGGTCGTTGCATTGCAATATGCCTCAACGGCGCGTCAGATGTTGCGTTCTGCGCTCCAACAACACGTCAGATCGTGCGTACTGCGCTCCAGCAACGATGGATCGTTGCGCCATCATGACGCGTCGGATGTTACGGCGCTCGCATGGTTGATGTTGCGGCGCTTCACGCTCCAACAACGGTGGTCGCGTTATCACCTCATGCGTCGGATGTTCGCGCGCAATACCATCAAACAACGTCGGATGTTTGTGCTCGCGCCGGCAACGCGTCCGGATGTTGCCGTATACACTCCAACAACCGTCGGGATGTTCACTTGCTCCACGCTCGACGGCGCGTCAAATGTTTGTGACCACTACAGCAACGTCGGATGTTGCGCATAACATCAGCAACACGTCCAGATGTTACGCTTGCGCTGCGCTCCCAGCAACGTCAGATGTTGCAGCACCTCTGCTCAACAACAACGTCAGATGTTACCTTTGCTCCTCAACAACCACGTCAGATGTTGCTTGCTCACACCTTCCAGCACCACGGTCAGATGTTACCTTGCTCCTCCAACCTTGCGTCCGGTTGTTGCCACCTTGCTCCACAACTCAACAACGTCAGATGTTACCTTGCTCCACACTCCAACAACGTCAGATGTTACCGCCTCACCAACTCCAACCAACGTCAGATGTTACCTAACTCCTCCAGCAACGTCCAGATGTGCCGCCTCACTCCAATTAACGTCAGATGTTTACCTTGCATCCACCTCCAACAAGCCACGTCAGATGTTGCTACTCACTCCAGCCAACGTCCAGATGTTACATAACTCTGCCTCAACAACAACGTCAGAATGTTGCCTTGCTCACTCCAAGCACCGTCAGATGTTGCACTTCCTTCCACACTCCAACAACACGTCAGATGTTACCTTGCTCCACAACTACCAACAACACGTCAGATTGTTACTTGCTCACCACTCAACCAACCGTCCAGATGTTGCCTGCCTTGCTCCTCCACAACACGTCCAAGATTGTTACTTGCCTCACAACTCCAACCAACCCGTCAGATGTTACCTGCTCACACTACCAACAACCAACCGTCAGATAATTGTTACTTCCTGCACTCCAACAACATCCAGATGTGCTTGCTCCACCGCACCACTAACAACAACACGTCAGATGTTACCTTGCTCACCTCCAAGCACGTCAGAATGTTACTTGCTCACCTCTCCAGCACCGTCAGATGTTGCCTTACTCACTCCAACAACACCGTCGGATGTTGCTGCCTCATCTCAGCACCACGTCCAGATGTTGCCACCGTACCTTCACCAACCTACCGACAACAACGTCAGATGTTGCCTTGCTCCACTAACAAGCTCACCAACTACAACAACGTCAGATATTAACGCCATTCCACCTCCAACCAACAACATCCAGATGTTACGCTCCACTCAACCAACGCAATCCAGTTGTTACCTTGCTTATACAACTCAACAACGTCAGATGTTGCACCCTGCCATCCAACAAACCGTCAGATCATTACCTTGCCTTCCAACACGCACCTTCCAACAACGTCCAGAATGTTACCATTGCTCACCTTCCAACAACCGTCATATTGTAGATGTTACCTTGCTCCACCAACTCAACCCCGTCAGATATTACCATGCCAACTCAGCCAACGTCAGATGTTACCTTGCTCACACTCCAGCAACACGTCGGATGTTACCATGCTCACACTACAACAACACGTCAGATGTTACCTTGCTCACACTCCAACAACACGTCAGATGTTACCTTGCTCACACTCCAACAACACGTCAGATGTTACCATGCTCACACTCCAACACGTCAGATGTTAAGTTGCACGTCAGATGTTACCTTGCTCACACTCCAACAACACGTCAGATGTTACCTTGCTCACACTCCAACAACACGTCAGATGTTACCTTGCTCACACTCCAACAACACGTCAGATGTTACCTTGCTCACACTACAACAACACGTCAGATGTTACCTTGCTCACACTCCAACAACACGTCAGATGTTACCTTGCTCACACTACAACAACACGTCAGATGTTACCTTGCTCACACTACAACAACACGTCAGATGTTACCTTGCTCACACTCCAACAACACGTCAGATGTTACCTTGCTCACACTCCAACAACACGTCAGATGTTACCTTGCTCACACAACAACAACACGTCAGATGTTACCTTGCTCACACTACAACAACACGTCAGATGTTACCTTGCTCACACTCCAACAACACGTCAGATGTTACCTTGCTCACACTACGACAACACGTCAGATGTTACCTTGCTCACACTCCAACAACACGTCAGATGTTACCTTGCTCACACTCCAACAACACGTCAGATGTTACCTTGCTCACACTACAACAACACGTCAGATGTTACCTTGCTCACACTACAACAACACGTCAGATGTTACCTTGCTCACACTCCAACAACACGTCAGATGTTACCTTGCTCACACTACAACAACACGTCAGATGTTACCTTGCTCACACTACAACAACACGTCAGATGTTACCTTGCTCACACTACAACAACACGTCAGATGTTACCTTGCTCACACTACAACAACACGTCAGATGTTACCTTGCTCACACTCCAACAACACGTCAGATGTTACCTTGCTCACACTACAACAACACGTCAGATGTTACCTTGCTCACACTACAACAACACGTCAGATGTTACCTTGCTCACACTACAACAACACGTCAGATGTTACCTTGCTCACACTCCAACAACACGTCAGATGTTACCTTGCTCACACTCCAACAACACGTCAGATGTTACCTTACTCACACTCCAACAACTCGTCAGATGTTACCTTACTCACACTCCAACAACACGTCAGATGTTACCTTACTCACACTCCAACAACACGTCAGATGTTACCTTACTCACACTCCAACAACACGTCAGATGTTACCTTACTCACACTCCAACAACACGTCAGATGTTACCTTGCTCACACTCCAACAACACGTCAGATGTTACCTTGCTCACACTACAACAACACGTCAGATGTTACCTTGCTCACACTCCAACAACACGTCAGATGTTACCTTGCTCACACTCCAACAACACGTCAGATGTTACCTTGCTCACACTACAACAACACGTCAGATGTTACCTTGCTCACACTACAACAACACGTCAGATGTTACCTTGCTCACACTCCAACAACACGTCAGATGTTACCTTGCTCACACTCCAACAACACGTCAGATGTTACCTTGCTCACACTACAACAACACGTCAGATGTTACCTTGCTCACACTCCAACAACACGTCAGATGTTACCTTGCTCACACTACAACAACACGTCAGATGTTTCCTTGCTCACACTCCAACAGCACGTCAGATGTTACCTTGCTCACTCTCCAACAACACGTCAGATGTTACCTTGCTCACACTCCAACAACACGTCAGATGTTTCCTTGCTCACACTACAACAACACGTCAGATGTTGCCATGCTCACACTACAACAACACGTCAGATGTTACCTTGCTCGCACTCCAGCAACACGTCAGATGTTACCATGCTCACACTCCAGCAACACGTCGGATGTTACCATGCTCACACTACAACAACACGTCAGATGTTACCTTGCTCACACTCCAACAACACGTCAGATGTTACCTTGCTCACACTCCAACAACACGTCAGATGTTACCATGCTCACACTCCAACAACACGTCTGATGTTACCTTGCTCACACTCCAACAACACGTCAGATGTTACCTTGCTCACACTCCAACAACACGTCAGATGTTACCTTGCTCACACTCCAACAACACGTCAGATGTTACCTTGCTCACACTACAACAACACGTCAGATGTTACCTTGCTCACACTCCAACAACACGTCAGATGTTACCTTGCTCACACTACAACAACACGTCAGATGTTACCTTGCTCACACTACAACAACACGTCAGATGTTACCTTGCTCACACTCCAACAACACGTCAGATGTTACCTTGCTCACACTCCAACAACACGTCAGATGTTACCTTGCTCACACAACAACAACACGTCAGATGTTACCTTGCTCACACTACAACAACACGTCAGATGTTACCTTGCTCACACTCCAACAACACGTCAGATGTTACCTTGCTCACACTACGACAACACGTCAGATGTTACCTTGCTCACACTCCAACAACACGTCAGATGTTACCTTGCTCACACTCCAACAACACGTCAGATGTTACCTTGCTCACACTACAACAACACGTCAGATGTTACCTTGCTCACACTACAACAACACGTCAGATGTTACCTTGCTCACACTCCAACAACACGTCAGATGTTACCTTGCTCACACTACAACAACACGTCAGATGTTACCTTGCTCACACTCCAGCAACACGTCAGATGTTACCTTGCTCACACTACAACAACACGTCAGATGTTACCTTGCTCACACTACAACAACACGTCAGATGTTACCTTGCTCACACTCCAACAACACGTCAGATGTTACCTTGCTCACACTACAACAACACGTCAGATGTTACCTTGCTCACACTACAACAACACGTCAGATGTTACCTTGCTCACACTACAACAACACGTCAGATGTTACCTTGCTCACACTACAACAACACGTCAGATGTTACCTTGCTCACACTACAACAACACGTCAGATGTTACCTTGCTCACACTACAACAACACGTCAGATGTTACCTTGCTCACACTACAACAACACGTCAGATGTTACCTTGCTCACACTACAACAACACGTCAGATGTTACCTTGCTCACACTACAACAACACGTCAGATGTTACCTTGCTCACACTACAACAACACGTCAGATGTTACCTTGCTCACACTACAACAACACGTCAGATGTTACCTTGCTCACACTACAACAACACGTCAGATGTTACCTTGCTCACACTACAACAACACGTCAGATGTTACCTTGCTCACACTACAACAACACGTCAGATGTTACCTTGCTCACACTACAACAACACGTCAGATGTTACCTTGCTCACACTACAACAACACGTCAGATGTTACCTTGCTCACACTACAACAACACGTCAGATGTTACCTTGCTCACACTACAACAACACGTCAGATGTTACCTTGCTCACACTACAACAACACGTCAGATGTTACCTTGCTCACACTACAACAACACGTCAGATGTTACCTTGCTCACACTACAACAACACGTCAGATGTTACCTTGCTCACACTCCAACAACACGTCAGATGTTACCTTGCTCACACTCCAACAACACGTCAGATGTTACCTTGCTCACACTACAACAACACGTCAGATGTTACCTTGCTCACACTCCAACAACACGTCAGATGTTACCTTGCTCACACTCCAACAACACGTCAGATGTTACCTTGCTCACACTCCAACAACACGTCAGATGTTACCTTGCTCACACTCCAACAACACGTCAGATGTTACCTTGCTCACACTCCAACAACACGTCAGATGTTACCTTGCTCACACTCCAACAACACGTCAGATGTTACCTTGCTCACACTCCAACAACACGTCAGATGTTACCTTGCTCACACTCCAACAACACGTCAGATGTTACCTTGCTCACACTCCAACAACACGTCAGATGTTACCTTGCTCACACTCCAACAACACGTCAGATGTTACCTTGCTCACACTCCAACAACACGTCAGATGTTACCTTGCTCACACTACAACAACACGTCAGATGTTACCTTGCTCACACTCCAACAACACGTGAGATGTTACCTTGCTCACACTCCAACAACACGTCAGATGTTACCTTGCTCACACTACAACAACACGTCAGATGTTACCTTGCTCACACTACAACAACACGTCAGATGTTACCTTGCTCACACTACAACAACACGTCAGATGTTACCTTGCTCACACTACAACAACACGTCAGATGTTACCTTGCTCACACTACAAAAACACGTCAGATGTTACCTTGCTCACACTACAACAACACGTCAGATGTTACCTTGCTCACACTACAACAACACGTCAAATCACAAAAACAATTTATCTCTGTTCATTCCTTTTTAAGAGGCCCATGAATGTCCAGTTTAACAGCACTGAAAACCCTCTTTACCCCTTCACCCCTCCCTCCACCCCTCCCTCCTCCCCTCCCTCCACCCCTCCCTCCAGTCCTCCCTCCACCCCTCCCTTCAGTCCTCCCTCCTTCCCTCCCTCCAGTCCTCCCTAGGATTATCCCTACCCCTCCACCCCTCCCTCCAGTCTTTCCTAGGATGATCCTTACCCCTCCACCCCTCCCTCCAGTCTTTCCTAGTGTTTTCCCTACCCCTCCACCCCTCCCTCCAGTCTTTCCTTGGATGATCCCTACCCCTCCACCCCTCCCTCCAGTCTTCCCTACGATGATCCCTATCCCTCCACCCTTCACTCCAGTCTTCCCTAGGATGATTCCTACCCCTCCACCTCTCACTCCAGTCTTCCCTAGGATGATCCCTACCCCTCCACCCCTCCCTTCAGTCTTTCCTAGTGTTATCCCTTCCCCTCAATCCCTCCCTCCAGTCTTCCCTACGATGATCCCTACCCCTCCACCCCTCCCTCCAGTCTTTCCTAGGATGATCCCTACCCCTCAACCCCTCCCTCCAGTCTTTCCTAGTGTTATCCCTACCCCTCCACCCCCCTCAAGTCTTCCCTAGAATGATCCCTACCCTTCCACCCCTCCCTCAAGTCTTCCCTAGGATGATCCCTACCCCTCAACCCCTCCCTCCAGTCTTTCCTAGTGTTATCCCTACCACTCCGCCCCTCCCTCCAGTCTTTCCTAGTGTTATCCCTACCCCTCCACCCCTCCCTCCAGTCTTCCCTACGATGATCGCTACCCCTCCACCCCTGCCTCCAGTCTTCCCTACGATGTTCCCTACCCCTCCATCCCTCCTTCCAGTCTTCCCTATGATGATCCCTACCCCTCCATCCCTCTCTCCAGTCTTCCCTAGGTTGATCCCTACTCCTCCACCCCTCCCTCCAGTCTTTCCTAGGATGATCCCTACCCCTCCACCCCTCCCTCCAGTCTTCCCTACGATGATCGCTGCCCCTCCACCCCTGCCTCCAGTCTTCCCTACGATGTTCCCTACCCCTCCATCCCTCCTTCCAGTCTTCCCTATGATGATCCCTACCCCTCCATCCCTCCCTCCAGTCTTTCTTAGGATGATCTCTACCCCTCGACCCCTCCCTCCAGTCTTTCCTCGGATGATCCATACCACTCCACCCCTCCCTCCAGTCTTTCCTAGGATGATCGCTACTGTGAGGGAAAAGTTCAATAGAGAGGGTATAGAAGGAATATATATATAGTATCAGTAGTTTCACTGCCGGCTTCTAGTTAAGGTAGGGTAAGTCAATCTCCCGTTTTTCCCGCTTTTTCTCCCCCTCCCTGAAATTGATAGTTTGTCTGCCGGCTACTAGTTAAGGTAGGGTAAGTTACGCTCCCGTTTTTCCCGCTTTTTTTCCCCCTCCCTGAAATTGATAGTTTGTCTGCCGGCTACTTGTTAAGGTAGGGTCAGTCTAGCTCCCGCTATCCCTTCCCCTCCCTCTTCTCCCCCCCCCCCCGAAAGGTGACGTGTGGGGCTCTGGTTAAACAGTAAATCACTAGACTCACAGCTCCCAACTCTACTCTTGGATGTCAGAGAGGGTCACCTGGCAATCAACGAGTAGAACAGGAGAAGGACTAATGTCCAGAGACTTCTCCAGGTTGTACTGAAGTACCTGTGCACCTGTATGAAATTGCAGGACGTAACTCCACAGCATTGCAGCGGTAAAGAACCTGCTTTCCTGTCTTCGGGATAGAATACTCACTGGTATACTGTGAAGAACTAGCCAGTGGATGGTCACCAGCACCTGCGACCCCCCCCCTTATCATCAGCAACGGCTACGGTTTCAACAACAGTGTCACCAACACCAGACACCATTGTAGATATTAGTGTTGAGTTCAAATGTTATTTTATTCATTTCATTTTTCATTTTTCTTTCAAATAGGATATACCTTTCATGTTTTGTTGTTTTATGTTTGATTTAATAAATAGTGTTTATCTTTGTGAGTTATTATTTCTTTTTCTATTCATTAATTTTCCTGAGGAGGAGCCAGCCTGAGTAATACTGTCTGAAGTTGTTACAGGGCTGAGTAAGCCTTCACAAGTGGCGACCTTGCCAGGATCAACTCTACTGAATCAAGATTCAACTGCATCTCGAATCTACCATTGGAACTTCCACGCCGCATACCACAGACGGTTACCACCAGCCATGAGTAATCATTCTCTATGGTAGGACTACAGTACAGGTATTTAAAAGATTTGGTGATTGTTATAGTCTCAATTTATTGTAAGTCAAGTCAGGCAGGATATAATATTTAATTCTGCCACCATTTATATGTAGCTTGAAACACTTTGGAGGATTAGACTCTAGGGGCCCGAGATTTTCCAGTGACAACTTGTTTCATTGAGCTCTTTATTGTATCAAGGGAACTGTCATAGGACACTCTTGATTTGTTGGTGAGAAGATTGGATGGTCAAGGGACCCCATTCTACTTACTGTTTGCTCAGAGCCGGCATAGAACCCCTCGTTTTCGTTAATACATATTGTTTAATTGATGCAGGGATCGAGCCCTCTGGTTTATTTACAGTTCGAGCGGAGCAGGAATTGAACCCTCCGTTTTCTTTAATACCCGTTTCATTTCCCCTGATAGTTTAAGTTATTCTTGCAAGCATGGATGAATACCAGTTTTGGATGAATGCTGGAAGTAAGTTAGGAATAACAGGGAAAAATTTAGAATCTTTCATTAGTGCTAAGATCCAGGAAAGACTTGAAAGAGAGAGAATTGAGAGAGAAGACAGTTAGAAAGGGAAAGAGAAGAAGAAAAGGAGAGAGAGAGAATAGAAAGAGAAGAGAATGAAGAGAGAGAGAGAGAATCGAAAGAGAAGAGAAAAAGGAGAGAGAGAGAATTGAGAGAGAAATCCAAGAAAGACAGTTAGAAAGAGAGCGAGAAGACCAAAAAGAGCGTGATAGACTTGATCGTGAGGAAAGAGCTAAGGAACGTGAGGAACAAGCTAAGATACGTGAGGAACAAGCTAAGATACGTGAGGAACAAGCTAAGATACGTGAGGAACAGGTTAAATTAAGAGAACTTGAGGAAAGAGCAAAGGATAGAGAAGTTGAGGAAAGAGCTAGAGAACGTGACGCAAAAGCTAGAGAACATGAGTTAATAGAGAGAGAAAAGGATCGTGAGCTCGAAAAATCTCGCCTTGAATTGGAGAATAAAAAGTTAACTCTTACACAACAATAATTAGAGGAAGGAGTAATAGAACAACGTGCAGTCAGTGCACATATTCCAACACCTAATTTACCTCCCTTCACAGAGGGGGAAGACATAACTTCATACATTATCAGGTTTGAAAATACCGCTACCCTCTGTGAATGGCCTGCTGACACCTGGGCTACCAGGTTAGGAATGTTATTTTCTGGTACCGCCTTGAATATCTATGCAACTTTGTCGCAGGATATCATATGTAATTATAACCTACTGAAGAAGGCAATCCTTAAAGCACATCAAAAAACCACTAATTCTTACAGGAAAGATTTCAGGTATGCCACCTTACAGCCTGGCCAGAACTTTCAGCAGTTACAGGTAACACTCTTTCGTTTGTTCGACTTTTGGATAGAGAGTTCAGGAATTGATCACAGTTATGAATCTCTTCGAGACTTCATGGTTGCTGACCAGTTCCTGACAGCTCTTCCCCACCAGATACGAACATTCATTAGAGAACGTAACCTGATTAAAGCTGAGGAAGTTGCTGAGGCTGCTGACCTGTATGCTGAGGCTCACAATTCCTATAAAGACCTAAAGGGATCGAACCCTAAGGGCAAGGGTTCATCAGACCTTAAGAAATCAAAGCCTCTAGTGGAAAGTAAAATGACTTCTTTTATTCCTGTTTGTCATTTGTGTGGTGTTAAGGGACATAAACGTCCAGATTGTCCTTCTAAGAAGGTCCAAAAAGTTGGAAGATGTTTTAAAGACTGTAATGACCAAGCACACTTCTGTTCAGGAACAGTTAATGGACTTAATGTATCTACCATTTTACGAGACACTGGATGCACATGTATAGTCATTTCTGATAAGCTGTTCCCTAACCTTAAAGAAACTCATTCCTCTGCTATACTTTCAGACTACTTGGGCCGTACGGACACTTTTCCTACCATCCGTTGTTACATTAGGTCTAAATGGTTCACAGGTTGGTCTGAAGCCGTACTAGCTCCCATCACTTCTTGCTCCGTAGTAATAGGTAATGTAAAAGGTGCCATTCTTCCTTCTGAGCTTGACCTGTCAGCACCAAAGATGGACACAAGTGTTTCAGATCCTCTTCCTGTAGAGTCAGAGAAGCCGCTCGAAAGTTCAGGTGAGACAATGTCTCGCGAGATTCATGTGGGATTAAAAACCAGTGATGCTTCTCTCGAAAGCGAGGTAGTAGGATCACCGGTTCACTTGTTAGATGAAAGTGAAGATATCACCTCCGATACCATAAATGTCTTGACTAGGGCTCAGACCAAAGCCCAGGCTTCTCCTACTGTCCATCCTTTGATTTTCCCTGACTTTAAGCCTTTAGATATATCGAAGGATTCCTTTGTCAATTTCCAACGTAATTGCCCTTCTCTTCAGAATTGCCATAATGCCGCTAAACAAAATCAAGTGATCCAAAGGAAAAACTTTTCATATAAATTTGAATATATAAAAGGTATCTTGTACAAGTCAGTATTCAAATTAAATTCAGATGAGACAGACTATTCCATCTTAGTTGTTCCAAGTCATTGCAGAGAGACTGTTCTTAAAATGGCTCATGACCTGCCAGTGGCCGGACATTTCTCGCATCGTAAAACTTTAAATAAAATTAGGGAAACCTATTTTTGGCCTAAAATGTCCTCAGATGTCACTAACTATTGTAGATCGTGTAAAGTTTGCCAACTGTCATCCTCCCGAGGTACCAGGCGAGTACCTATGGTCAAAATGCCAGTCTTTACGGTACCGTTTGAAAGAGTAGCTATTGACATCGTTGGTCCTTTATCTCCACTTTCATCTGGGGGACATAGATATATATTAACATTGGTTGATTATGCTTCGAGTTTCCCTGAAGCCATACCCTTAAAGACCATAACTACTACAGAGGTGGCTGAAGCCCTTTTGTCCATCTTCTCCAGAGTGGGCATCCCTAGAGAAATTTTGTCTGACCGTGGGACACAATTCACATCTGACTTAATGCAACATCTATACCAACTTCTGGAAGTGAAGCCTCTCTTCACCACACCCTATCATCCCAGCTGTAATGGGAGGATTGAGCGCCAGCATTTGATTCTCAAGTATATTTTAAGGAAACTTTGCTCCCTTAAACCTAAGGAGTGGCATCGTTACCTACCCTGTGCTTTGTTTGCCATGAGGGAAGTTCCCAGTGACTCTTTGGGGTTTTCACCTTTTGAACTTCTCTATGGTAGACAGGCCAGAGGCCCACTGTCCATCCTTCATGACTTATGGACTAATGAGGAGGTAAATGCTGAGGTTCAGTCTTCTTACCAGTTTCTCCTTGACCTTAGATCCAAACTTGAGGAGACCTCTGACATAGTTTCGAAAAACCTAAGCTTGTCAATGGACCAGTACAAAACCTATTTTGACTCCAAAAGTCAGAGGAGAAGTTTTAATGTAGGGGATGAAGTTCTTGTACTTTTGCCTATCAAGTCAAATAAATTATTAGTAGCATGGAAAGGTCCATATAAAGTATTAAAAATTTGTGGGAAAGTTGACTACCTCATAGAAGTCAAGGGGAAACCTAAGCTTTATCATATCAACATCCTTAAGAAATATTTCCGAAGAAATTCGGTTAACTGCCTTAACAACTTTGACTTAGTTTTTCCACACGAACTTGATAAGACAACTGAAGAATGTAAAGTGTGCGTAATTGACACCTCTAACTTAGACTACGGTGAAGAACTAGCCAGTGGATGGTCACCAACACCTGCGACCCCCCCCCTTATCATCAGCAACGGTTACGGTTTCAACAACAGTGTCACCAACACCAGACACCATTGTAGATATTAGTGTTGAGGTCAAATGTTATTTTATTCATTTCATTTTTCATTTTTCTTTCAAATAGGATATACCTTTCATGTTTTGTTGTTTTATGTTTGATTTAATAAATAGTGTTTATCTTTGTGAGTTATTATTTCTTTTTCTATTCATTAATTTTCCTGAGGAGGAGGAGCCAGCCTGAGTAATACTGTCTGAAGTTGTTACAGGGCTGAGTAAGCCTTCACAAGTGGCGACCTTGCCAGGATTCGAACCTGGAATCATATACACAATATGGAACTTAAAAGCCTGGAGTGCTAATGTCCACCTCAAGAGGCGACTGTTGGTTCTGTAAATTTTTATGCACGGTTTATCCTGAACCTTACTGATCTTACAGGCATCTTATCGGACTTCCTTAAAAAGTCTGTGAAGGAACCTCTTGAACTTTCCGACGTAGCTCGGGAAAAGTTTAATGAGATTAAAAGTATCTTTTCGAAAGACCCTATACTTAAGATTCCAGATATTAATAAAACATTTTGTTTAAGAACTGATGCCTCCAATACTGGCTTAAGTGCAGTGTTACTACAATACCATGATGGTACTCCCTTCCCTGTATGCTTCCTAAGCCGGAAACTCCATCGCGCAGAAACAAGATACTACACAATAGAAAAGGAATGTTTAGCCCTTGTGTGGGGTATCTCCAAACTTAAATTTTATTTGTTGGGAAAAGAATTCATTTTAGAAACGGACCACAAACCTTTGATATACCTAGAAACTTTTAAGGGAACCAACAGTCGCCTCTTGAGGTGGACATTGGCACTCCAGGCTTTTAAGTTCCATATTGTGTATATCAATGGTTCATCCAATTATTTCTCTTACTGGTTAAGTCATGACAGTCAGTAGAAGATTTGTTGCCTTACACGACTTCCACATGTTAGAACTTTTTCCTCGCCTATTCTTCTTATACTCCTTGACTATAAGTCTTGGCATGGGGGAGTGTGAGGGAAAAGTTCAATAGATAGGTATAGAAGGAATATATATAGTATCAGTAGTTTCACTGCCGGCTTCTAGTTAAGGTAGGGTAAGTCAATCTCCCGTTTTTCCCGCCTTTTTTCCCCCTCCCTGAAATTGATAGTTTGTCTGCCGGCTACTTGTTAAGGTAGGGTCAGTCTAGCTCCCGCTATCCCTTCCCCTCCCTCTTCTCCCCCTCCCCCCCGAAAGGTGACGTGTGGGGCTCTGGTTAAACAGTAAATCACTAGACTCACAGCTCCCAACTCTACTCTTGGATGTCAGAGAGGGTCACCTGGCAATCAACGAGTAGAACAGGAGAAGGACTAATGTCCAGAGACTTCTCCAGGTTGTACTGAAGTACCTGTGCACCTGTATGAAATTGCAGGATGTAACTCCACAGCATTGCAGCGGTAAAGAACCTGCTTTCCTGTCTTCGGGATAGAATACTCACTGGTATACTGTGAAGAACTAGCCAGTGGATGGTCACCAGCACCTGCGACCCCCCCCCTTATCATCAGCAACGGCTACGGTTTCAACAACAGTGTCACCAACACCAGACACCATTGTAGATATTAGTGTTGAGGTCAAATGTTATTTTATTCATTTCATTTTTCATTTTTCTTTCAAATAGGATATACCTTTCATGTTTTGTTGTTTTATGTTTGATTTAATAAATAGTGTTTATCTTTGTGAATTATTATTTCTTTTTCTATTCATTAATTTTCCTGAGGAGGAGGAGCCAGCCTGAGTAATACTGTCTGAAGTTGTTACAGGGCTGAGTAAGCCTTCACACTACCTCTCCACCCCTCCCTCCAGTCTTAGGATGATCCCTACCCCTCCACCCCTCCCTCTAATCTTTCCTAGGATGATCCCTACCCCTCCATCCCTCCATCCACTCTTCCCTAGGATGATCGCTACCTCTCCACCCCTCCCTCCAGTCTTTCTTAGGATGATCCTTACCCCTCCACCCCTCCCTCCAGTCTTTCCTAGGATGATCCATACCACTCCATCCCTCCATCCCTACATCCAGTCTTTCCTAGGATCATCCCTACCCCTCCATCTCTCCATCCATTCTTTCCTAGGATGATCCCTTCTCCTCCACTCCTCTCTCCAGTCTTTCCTAGGATGATCCATACCCCTCCACCCCTCCCCCCAGTCTTTCCTAGGATGATCCCTACCCCTCCACCCCTCCCTCCAGTCTTTTCTAGGATGACCCCTACCCCTCCACCCCTCCCTCCAGTCTTTCCTAGGATGATCACTACCCCTCCATACCTCCCTCCAGTCTTCCCTAGGATGATCCCTACCCCTCCATCCCTCCCTCCAGTCTTCCCTAGGATGATCCCAACCCCTCCAACCCTTCCTCCAATCTTCCCTAGGATGATCCCCACCCCTCCACCCCTCCAGTCTTTCCTAGGTTCATCCCTACCCCTCCACCCCTCCCTCCAGTCTTTCCTAGGATGATCCCTACCCCTCAACCCCTCAAGTCTTTCCTAGGATTATCCCTACCCCTCCACTACTCCCTCCAGTCTTTCCTATGACGATCCCTACCCCTCCACCCTTCCAGTTTTTCTTAGAATTATCCCTACCCCTCCACCCCTCCCTCCAGTCTTTCATAGGATGATCCATACCACTCCAGCCTTCCCTCCAGTCTTTCCTAGGATGATCCCTAACCCTCCACCCCTCCCTCCAGTCTTTCCTAGGATGATCCCTACCCCTCCACCCCTCCCTCCAGTCTTTCCTTGGATGATCTCTACCCCTCCTAACCTCCCTCCAGTCTTCCATAGGATGATCCCTACTCCTCCATCCCTTACTGCCGTCTTTCATAGAATGATCCCTACTCCTCCACCCCTCCCTCCAGTCTTTCCTAGGATGATCCCTACCCCTCCATCCCTCCATCCAGTCTTCCCTAGCATGATCCCTGCCCCTCCACCCCTCCCTACAGTCTTTCCTAGCATGATCCCTACCAATCCATCCAGTCTTTTCTTGGATGATCCCTAACCCTCCATCCAGTCTTTCCTAGGAAGATCCCTGCTCCTCCACCCCTCCCCCCAGTCTTTCCTAGGATGATCCCTACCCATCCACCCCTCCCTCCAGTCTTTACAAGTATGATCCATACCCCTCCACCCCTCCCTCCAGTCTTTCCTAGGATGATCGCTACTTCTCCACCCCTCCATACCTCCATCCAGTCTTTCCTAGGATGATCCCTTCCCCTCCATCCCTCCATCAATTCTTTCCTAGGATGATCCATACTCCTCCACTACTCTCTCCAGTCTTTCATAGGAAGATCCCTACACCTCCACCCCTCCCTCCAGTCTTTCCTAGGATGATCCGTACTCCTCCACCCTTCTTTACAGTCTTTCCTAAGATGATCCCTACCCCTCCATCCCTCTCTCCAGTCTTTCCTAGAATGATCCCTACCCCTCCACCCCTCCCTCCAGTCTTTCCTAAGATGATCCCTACCCATCCAACCCTCCCGTCAGTCTTTCCTAGGATGAACCCTATTCCTCCACCCCTCACTCCAGTCTTTCCTAGGATTATCCCTACCCCTCCATCCAGTCTTTCCAAGGATGATCCCTACCCCTCCATCTCTCTATCCAGTCTTTCCTAGGATGATCCCTACCCCTCCACCAATCCCTCCAGTCTTTCCTAGGATGATCCCTACCCCTCCATCCTTCATTCCAGTCTTTCGTAGGATGATCCCTTCCCCTCCCTCCAGTCTTCCCAAGGATGATCAATACCCCTCCATCCCTCCATCCAGTCTTTCCTAGGATGATCCCTTCCCCTCCACCACTATCTCCAGTATTCCCTAGGATGATCCCTAAGCCTCCATCCCTCCTTCCAGTCGTCCCAAGGATGATCCCTACAACTCCACCCCTCCAGCCTTTCCTAGGATTATCCCTACCCCTCCACCACTCCCTCCAGTCTTTCCTAGGATGATCCCTACCCCTCCACCCCTAAAGTCTTTCCTAGAATTATCCCTACCCCTCCACCCCTCCATTCAGTCTTTCCTAGGATGATCCCTACCCCTCCACCCCTCCCTTCAGTCTTTCCTAGGATGATCACTACCCTTCCACCCCTCCCTCCAGTCTTTCCTACGATGATCCCTACCCCTTCACCCCTCACTCCAGTCTTTCCTAGGATGATCCCTACCCCTCCATCCCTCCCTTCAGTCTTCCCCATGATTATCCCTACCCCTCCATCTCTCCCTCCAGTCTTCCCTAGGATGATCCCTAATCCTTCACCCCTCCCTCCAGTCTTCCCTAGGATGATCCCCACCTTTCCACTCCTCCAGTCTTTCCTAGAATCATCCCTTCCACTCCACCCCTCCCTCCAGTCTTTCCTAGGATGATTCCTACTCCTCCACACCTCCAGTCTTTCCTAGGATTATCCCTACCGCTCCACCCCTCCCTCCAGTCTTTCCTAGGATGATCCTTACCCCTCCACCCCTCCAGTCTTTCCTAGAATTATACCTACCCCTCCACCCCTCCCTCCAGTCTTTCCTAGGATGATCGCTACCCCGCAACCCCTCCATCCAGTTTTTCCTAGGATGATCCCTTCCCCTCCACCCCTCCCTATAGTATTTCATAGGATGATCTCTACCCCTCCACTCCTCCATCCAGTCTTTCCTAGGATGATCCCTACCCCTCCACCCCTCCCTCCAGTCTTTTTAGGATGATCCCTACAACTCCTCCCCTCCCTACAGTCTTTCCTAGGATGATCCCTACCCCTCCACCCCTCCCTCCAGTCTTTCCTAGGATGATCCCTACCCCTCCACCCCTCCCTCCTGTCTTTCCTTGGATGATCCTTACCCCTCCACCCATCCCTCCAGTCTTCCCTAGGATGATCCCTACTCCTCCACCCCTCCCTGCAGTCTTTCCTAGGATGATCCCTACTCCTCCACCCCTCCCTCCAGTCTTTCCTATGATGATCCGTACCCCTAAATCTCTCACTCCAGTCTTCCCTAGCATGATCCCTACCCCTCCACCCCTCCCTCCAGTCTTTCCTAGGATGATCCCTACCCCTCCACCCCTCCCTCCAGTCTTTCCTAGGATGATCCCTACCCCTCCACCCCTCACTCCAGTCTTTCCAAGGATAACCCCTACCCCTGCATCCAGTCTTTCCTATGATGATCCCTACCCCCCCATCCCTCCATCCATTCTTTCCTAGGATGATCCATGCTCCTCCACCCCTCCCTCCAGTCTTTACTATGATGATCCCTACCCCTCCACCCCTCCCTCCAGTCTTTCCAAGTATGATCCCTACCCCTCCACCCTTCCATCCAGTCTTTCCTAGGATGATCGCTACTTATCCACCCCTCCCTGAAGTCTTTCTTAGGATGATTCTTTCCCTTCCAACCCTCCCTCCAGTCTTTCCTAGGATGATCCCTACCCCTCCATCCCTACATCCAGTCTTTCCTACGGTGATCCCTACCCCTCCATCCCTCCATCCATTCTTTCCTAGGATGATCCCTACTTCTCCACTCCTCTCTCCAGTCTTTCCTAGGATGATCCCTACCCCTCCATCCCTCCCTCCAGTCTTTCCTAGGATGATCCCTAATCCTCCACCCCTCCCTCCAGTCTTTCCTAGGATGATTCCTACCCCTCCACACCTCCCTCGAGTCTTTCCTAGGATGACCCCTACCCCTCCACCCCTCCCTCCAGTCTTTCCTAGGATGATCCCTACCCCTCCACCCCTCCCTTCAGTCTTTCCTAGGATGATCACTACCCTTCCACCCCTCCCTCCAGTCTTTCCTACGATGATCCCTACCCCTCCACCCCTCACTCCAGTCTTTCCTAGGATGATCCCTACCCCTCCATCCCTCCCTCCAGTCTTCCCCACGATTATCCCTACCCCTCCATCTCTCCCTCCAGTCTTCCCTAGGATGATCCCTAATCCTTCACCCCTCCCTCCAGTCTTCCCTAGGATGATCCCCACCTTTCCACTCCTCAAGTCTTTCCTAGGATCATCCCTTCCACTCCACCCCTCCCTCCAGTCTTTCCTAGGATGATTCCTACTCCTCCACACCTCCAGCCTTTCCTAGGATCATCCCTTCCACTCCACCCCTCCCTCCAGTCTTTCCTAGGATGATCCTTACCCCTCCACCCCTCCAGTCTTTCCTAGAATTATACCTACCCCTCCACCCCTCCCTCCAGTCTTTCCTAGGTTGATCCCTACCCCGCAACCCCTCCATCCAGTTTTTCCTAGGATGATCCCTTCCCCTCCACCCCTCCCTCCAGTATTTCGTAGGATGATCTCTACCCCTCCACTCCTCCATCCAGTCTTTCCATGGATGATCCCTACCCCTCCACCCCTCCCTCCAGTCTTTTTAGGATGATCCCTACAACTCCTCCCCTCCCTACAGTCTTTCCTAGGATGATCCCTACCCCTCCACCCCTCCCTCCAGTCTTTCCTAGGATGATCCCTACCCCTCCACCCCTCCCTCCTGTCTTTCCTAGGATGATCCCTACCCATCCACTCCTCCACCCCTCCCTCCAGTCTTCCCTAGGATGATCCCTACTCCTCCACCCCTCCCTGAAGTGTTTCCTAGGACGATCCCTACTCCTCCACCCCTCCCTCCATTTTTTCCTAGGATAATCCCTACCCCTCCACCCCTCCCTCCAGTCTTTCCTAGGATGATCCCTACCCCTCCACCCCTCCCTCCAGTCTTTCCTAGGATGATCCCTACCCCTCCACCCCTCACTCCAGTCTTTCCTAGGATAATCCCATCCCCTGCATCCAGTCTTTCCTATGATGATCCCTACCCCTCCATCCAGTCTTTCCTAGGACGATCCATGGTCCTCCACCCCTCCCTCCAGTCTTTCTTAGGATGATCGCTACTTATCCACCCCTCCCTGAAGTCTTTCTTAGGATGATTCTTTCCCTTCCAACCCTCCCTCCAGTCTTTCCTAGGATGATCCCTACCCCTCCATCCCTCCATCCCTACATCCAGTCTTTCCTACGGTGATCCCTACCCCTCCATCCCTCCATCCATTCTTTCCTAGGATGATCCCTACTTCTCCACTCCTCTCTCCAGTCTCTCCTAGGATGATCCCTACCCCTCTATCCCTCCCTCCAGTCTTTCCTAGGATGATCCCTAATCCTCCACCCCTCCCTCCAGTCTTTCCTAGGATGATTCCTACCCCTCCACACCTCCCTCCAGTGTTTCCTAGGATGACCCCTACCCCTCAACCCCTCCCTCCAGTCTTTCCTAGGATGATCCCAACCCCTCCATCCCTCCCTCCAGTCTTTGCAAGGATGATCCCTACCCCTCTATCCCTCCCTCCAGTCTCTCGTAGGATGATCCCTACCCCTTCACCCCTCCCTCCACTTTTTCCAAGGATAATCCCTACCCCTCCTCCCCTCCCTCCAGTCTTTCCTATGATGATCCCTACCCCTCCATCCAGTCTTTCCTAGGATGATCCCTACCCCTCCATCCCACCATCCAGTCTTTCCTAGGAAGATCCCTGCTTCTCCACCCCTCCCTCCAGTCTTTCCTAGAATGATCGCTACATCTCCACCCCACCCTCCAGTCTTTCTTAGGATGATCCCTACCACTCCACTCCTCCATCCAGTCTTTCCTAGGATGATCCCTACCCATCCACTCCTCCCGCCAGTCCTTCCTAGGATGATCCCTATCCCTCCCCCTTTCACTCCAGTCTTTCCTAGGATGATCCCTACCCCTTCATCTCTCCATCCAGACTTTCCTTGGATGATCGCTACCCCTCCACCCCTTCCTCAAGCCTTTCCTAGGATGATCCCTACCCCTCCACCCCTTCCTCAAGCCTTTCCTAGGATGATCCCTACCCCTCCATCCCTCCAACCATTATTTCCTAGGATGATCCCTACTCCTCCACTCCTCTCTCCAGTCTTTCCAAGGATGATCCCTATCCTTCCACCCATCCCTCCAGACTTTGCTAGGATGACCCCTACTAGTCCACCCTTCTTTCCAGCCTTTCCTAGGATGTTCCCTTCTCATCCACCACTCCCACCAGTCTTTCCTAGGATAAACCCCATCCCTCCACCCCTCCCTCCAGTTTTTCCTAGGATGATCCCTACCCCTCCATCCCTCCATCCAGTCTTTCCTAGGATGATGCCTACCTCTCCGTCTCTCCATCCAGTCTTTCCTAGGATGATCCCTACCAGTCCACCCCATCCTCCAGCATTTCCTAGGATGATCCCAACACATCCACCCTTCCCTCCAGTCTTTCCTAGGATGATCCCTACCCCTCCCTCCCTCCATCCAGTCTTTCGTAGGATGATCCCTACCCCTCCATCCCTCCATCCATTCTTTCCTAGGATGATCACTACTCCTCCACCCCTCCTCCAGTCTTTCCTAGGATGATCCCTACCCCTTTTCCCCTCCCTCCAGTCTTTCCTAGGATGATCCCTACCCCTCCACCCCTCCCTCCAGTATTTCCTAGGATGACCATTACCCCTCCTCCCCTCCTTCCAGTCTTTCCTTGGATGATCCCTAACTCTCCACACCTCCCTCCAGTCTTCCCTATGATGATCCGTACTCCTCCACCCCTTCCTGCAGTCTTTCCTATGATGATGCCTTCATGATCACCCCTCCAGTCCCTAGGAAGATCCCTACCCCTCCACCCCTCCCTACAGTCTTTCCTAGGATGATCCCTACCCCTCCAGTCTTTCCTAGGATCCCTCCCCACCCCTCCAGTAGGATAATCCCTACCCCTCCTCCCCTCCCTCCAGTCTTTCCTATGATGATCCCTACTCCTCCAGCCCTTCCTCCAGTCTTTCCTAGGATGATCCCTACTCCTCCACCCCTCCCTCCAGTCTTTCCTAGGATGATCCCTACCCCTCCACCCCTCCCTCCAGTCTTTCCTAGGATGATCCCTACCCCTCCACCCCTCCCTCCTGTCTTTCCTTGGATAATCCCTGCCCCTCCACCCCTCCCTCCAGTCTTCCCTAGGATGATCCCTACTCCTCCAACCCTCCCTGCAATGTTTCCTAGGACGATCCCTAGTGTTTCCTAGGACGATCCCTATTCCTCCACCCCTCCCTCCAGTCTTTCCAATATTATACCGACCCCACCACCCCTATGAATGATCCACCCCTCCCTCCAGTCTTTCCTATGATGATCCCTACCCCTCCATCCAGTCTTTCCTAGGATGATCCCTACCCCTCCACCCCTCACTCCAGTCTTTCCTAGGATAATCCCATCCCCTGCATCCAGTCTTTCCTATGATGATCCCTACCCCTCCCTCCAGTCTTTACTAGGATGATCCCTACCCCTCCACCCCTCCCTCCAGTCTTTCCTAGGATGATCCCTACCCCTCCACCCCTCCCTCCACTCTTTCCTAGAATAATCCCTACCCCTCCACCCCTCCCTCCAGTCTTTCCTAGGATGATCCCTACTCCTCCACCCCTCCCTGCAGTCTTTCCTAGGATGATTCCTACCCTTCCAACCCTCCCTCCAGTCTTTCTTAGGAAGATCCCTACCACTCCATCCCTCCATCCAGTGTTTCCTAGGACGATCCCTACTCCTCCATCCCTCTATTCATTCTTTCCTAGGATGATCCCTACTCCTCCACTCCTCTCTCCAGTCTTTCCAAGGATGATCCCTATCCTTCCACCCGTCCCTCCAGTCTTTCCTAGAATGATCCCTACTCCTCAACCCTTCTTTCCAGTCTTTCCTAAGATGAACCCTACCGCTCCTTCCCTCCCTCCAGTCTTTCCTAGGATGATCCGTACTCCTCCACCCCTCCCTCCAGTCTTTCCTATGATGATCCGTACCCCTCCATCTCTCCCCCCTGTCTTTCCTAGGATGATCCCTACCCCTCCATCCCTCCCTCCAGTCTTTCCTAAGATGATCCCTACCCCTACATCCCTCCCTCCAGTCTTCCCTAGCATGATCCCTACCCCTCCTCCCCACCCTACAGTCTTTCCTATGATGATCCCTACCCCTCCATCCAGTCTTTCCTAGGATGATCCCTACCCCTCCATCCCACCATCCAGTCTTTCCTAGGAAGATCCCTGCTCCTCCACCCCTCCCTCCAGTCTTTCCTAGAATGATCGCTACATCTCCACCCCTCCCTCCAGTCTTTCTTAGGATGATCCCTACCCCTCCGCCCCTCCCTCCAGTCTTTCCTAGGATGATCCCTACCACTCCATTCCTCCATCCATTCTTTCCTAGGATGACCATCCAGCCTTTCCTAGGATGATCCCTTCCCCTCCACTCCTCCATCCAGTCTTTCCTAGGATGATCCCTACCCCTCCACTCCTCCATCCAGTCTTTCCTAGGATGATCCCTACCCCTCCACACCTCCCTCCAGTCTTCCATAGGATGATCCGTACTCCTCCACCCCTTCCTGCAGTCTTTCCTATGATGATGCCTACACCTCCATCCCTCCCTCCAGTCTTCCCTAGCATGATCCCTACCCCTCCACCCCTCCCTCCAGTCTTTTCTAAGATGATCCCTACCCCTCCACCCCTCCCTCCAGTCTTTTTAGGATGATCCCTACAACTCCTCCCCTCCCTACAGTCTTTCCTAGGATGATCCCTACCCCTCCACCCCTCCCTCCAGTCTTTCCTAGGATGATCCCTACCCCTCCACCCCTCCCTCCTGTCTTTCCTTGGATAATCCCTACCCCTCCACCCCTCCCTCCAGTCTTCCCTAGGATGATCCCTACTCCTCCAACCCTCCCTGCAGTGTTTCCTAGGACGATCCCTATTCCTCCACCCCTCCCTCCATTTTTTCCTAGGATAATCCCTACCCCTCCACCCTTCCCTCCAGTCTTTCCTAGGATGATCCCTACCCCTCCACCCCTCCCTCCAGTCTTTCCTAGGATGATCCCTACACCTCCATCCTTCAATCCAGTCTTTCCTAGGATGATCCCTACCCCTCCATCCCTCCAGCCATTATTTCCTATGATGATCCCTACCCCTCCATCCAGTCTTTCCTAGGATGATCCATGGTCCTCCACCCCTCCCTCCAGTCTTTACTAGGATGATCCCTACCCCTCCACCCCTCCCTCCAGTCTTTCCAATATGATCCCTACCCCTCCAGCCCTCCATCCAGTCTTTCCTAGGATGATCGCTACTTATCCACCCGTCCCTGAAGTCTTTCTTAGGATGATTCTTTCCCTTCCAACCCTCCCTCCAGTCTTTCCTAGGATGATCCCTACCCCTCCATCCCTCCATCCCTACATCCAGTCTTTCCTACGGTGATCCCTACCCCTCCATCCCTCCATCCATTCTTTCCTAGGATGATCCCTACTTCTCCACTCCTCTCTCCAGTCTCTCCTAGGATGATCCCTACCCCTCCATCCCTACATCCCTACATCCAGTCTTTCCTACGGTGATCCCTACCCCTCCATCCCTCCATCCATTCTTTCCTAGGATGATCCCTACTTCTCCACTCCTCTCTCCAGTCTCTCCTAGGATGATCCCTACCCCTCCATCCCTCCCTCCAGTCTTTCCTAGGATGATCCCTAATCCTCCACCCCTCCCTCCAGTCTTTCCTAGGATGATTCCTACCCCTCCACACCTCCCTCCAGTCTTTCCTAGGATGACCCCTACCCCTCAACCCCTCCCTCCAGTCTTTCCTAGGATGATCCCAACCCCTCCATCCCTCCCTCCAGTCTTCGCAAGGATGATCCCTACCCCTCTATCCCTCCCTCCAGTCTTTCCTAAGATGATCCCTACCCCTACATCCCTCCCTCCAGTCTTCCCTAGCATGATCCCTACCCCTCCTCCCCTCCCTACAGTCTTTCCTATGATGATCCCTACCCCTCCATCCAGTCTTTCCTAGGATGATCCCTACCCCTCCATCCCACCATCCAGTCTTTCCTAGGAAGATCCCTGCTCCTCCACCCCACCCTCCAGTCTTTCCTATGATGATCCCTACCCCACCCTCCAGTCTTTCCTAGGATGATCCCTACCACTCCATCCCTCCATACCTCCATCCAGTCTTTCCTAGGATGATCCCTACCCATCCACTCCTCCCGCCAGTCCTTCCTAGGATGATCCCTATCCCTCCACCTTTCACTCCAGTCTTTCCTAGGATGATCCCTACCCCTCCATCCAGTCTTTCCAAGGATGATCCCTACCCCACCATCTCTCCATCCAGACTTTCCTTGGATGATCCCTACCCCTCCACCCCTTCCTCAAGCCTTTCCTAGGATGATCCCTACCCCTCCATCCCTCCAGCCATTATTTCCTAGGATGATCCCTACTCCTCCTCCCCTCCCTCCAGTCTTTCGTAGGATTATCCCTACCCCTCCACCCATCCCTCCAGACTTTGCTAGGATGACCCCTACTCCTCCACCCTTCTTTCCAGCCTTTCCTAGGATGATCCCTACTCATCCACCCCTCCCACCAGTCTTTCCTAGGATGATCCCAACCCCTCCACCCCTCCCTCCAGTCTTTCCTAGGATGACTCCTACCCATCCACCCCTCCCTCCAGTCTTTCCTAGGATGATCCCCATCCCTCCACCCCTCCCTCCAGATTTTCCTAGGATGATCCCTACCCCTCCATCCCTCCATCCAGTCTTTCCTAGGATGATGCCTACCACTCCGTCTCTCCATCCAGTCTTTCCTAGGATGATCCCTACCAGTCCACCCCATCCTCCAGCATTTCCTAGGATGATCCCAACACATCCACCCTTCCCTCCAGTCTTTCCTAGGATTATCCATACCCCCCACCTTTCCCTCCAGTCTTTCCTAGGATGATCCCTACCCCTCCATCCAGTCTTTCCTAGGATGATCCCTACCACTCCAACCCTGAATCCAGTCTTTCCCAGGATGATCCCTGCTCCTCCACCCCTCCCTCCAGTCTTCCCTAGGATGATCCCTACCCCTCCACCCCTCCCTCCAGTTTTTCCAAGTATGATCCCTACCCCTCCCCCCCTCCCGCCAGTCTTTCCAAGGATGATCACTACCTCTCCACCCCTCCCTCCAGTCTTCCTTAGGATGATCCCTACCCCTCCAATCATCCATCCAGTCTTTCTTAGGAAGATCCCTACCACTCCATCCCTCCATCCAGTCTTTCCTAGGACGATCCCTACTCCTCCATCCGTCCATTCATTCTTTCCTAGGATGATCCCTACCCCTCGACCCCTCTCTCCAGTCTTTCCTAGGTTGATCCCTACCCCTCCACCCCTCCCTCCAGTCTTTCCAAGGATGATCCCTACCCCTCCATCCAGTCTTTCTTAGGATGATCCCTACCTATCCATCTCTCCATCCAGTCTTTCCTAGGATGATCCCTACTCGTCCACCCCTCCCTCAAGTCTTTGCTAGGATGATCCCTACCCCTCCACCCCTCCCTCCAGTCTTTCCTAGGATGATCCCTACCCCTCCACCCCTCCCTCAAGTCTTTGCTAGGATGATCCCTACTACTCCACCCTTCCTTCCAGTCTTTCCAAGGATGACCCCTACCCCTCCACCTCTCCCTCCAGTCTTTCCTAGGATGATCCCTACCCCTCCACCACTCCCTCCAGTCTTTCCTAGGATGATCCCTACCCCTCCATCCAGTCTTTCCTAGGATGATCCCTACCCCTCCATCCTTCAATCCAGTCTTTCCTAGGATGATCCCTGCTCCTCCACCCCTACCTCCAGTCTTTCCAAGTATGATCCCTACCCCTCCACCCCTTCCTCCATTCTTTCCTAGGATTATCCCTACCCCTCCACCCCTCCCTCAAGTCTTTGCTAGGATGATCCCTACTACTCCACCCTTCCTTCCAGTCTTTCCAAGGATGACCCCTACCCCTCCACCTCTCCCTCCAGTCTTTCCTAGGATGATTCCTACCCCTCAACCCCTCGCTCCAGTCTTTCCTAGGATGATCCCTACCCCTCCATCCCTCAATCCAGTCTTTCCAACGATTATCCCTACCCCTCCACTCCTCCCTCCAGTCTTTCCTAGGATGATCCCAACCGTCAACCCCTCAAGTCTTTCCTAGGATTATCCCTACCCCTCCACCCCTCCCTAAAGTCTTTCCAAGGATGATTCCTACCCCTCCATCCAGTCTTTCCTAGGATGATCTCTACCCCTCCATCCAGTCTTTCCTAGGATGATCCCTGCTCCTCCACCCCTCCCTCCATTCTTTCCAAAGGATGATCCCTACTCCTCCACTCCTCTCTCCAGTATTTCCTAGGATGATCCCTACCCCTCCACCCGTCCCTCCAGTCTTTCCTAGGATGATCCCTAGCACTCCACCCCTCCCTCCAGTCATTCTTAGAATGATCCCTACCCCTCCACCTCTCCCTCCAGTCTTTCCTAGGATGATCCCTACTCCTCCACTCCTCTCTCCAGTCTTTCCTAGAATGATCCCTATCCCTCCACACCTCCCTCCAGTCTTTCCTAGGATGATCCCTACCACTCCACCCCTCCCTCCAGGCTTTCCTAGGATGATCCCTACTCCTCCACTCCTCTCTCCAGTCTTTCCTAGAATGATCCCTATCCCTCCACACCTCCCTCAAGTCTTTCCTAGGATGATCCCTACCCCTCCAGCCCTCCCTCCAGTCTTTCCTAGGATTATCCCTACCCCTCCTTCCCTCCCTCCAGTCTTCTCTAGGATGATCCCTACACCTCCATCCCTCCCACTAGTCTTCCCTAGGATGATCCCTACACCTCCATCCCTCCCTCCAGTCTTTCCTAGGATGATCCCTATCCCTCCACCCCTCCAGTCTTTCCTAGAATTATCCCTACCAATCCACCCCTCCACCCCTCCCTACAGTCTTTCCAAGGATGATCCCTACAACTCCAACCCTCCCTCCAGTCTTTCCTAGGATGATCCCTACCCCTCCACCCCTCCCTCCAGTTTTTCCAAGGATGACCCCTACCCCTCCACCCCTCCCACCAGTCTTTCCTAGGATGATCCCTACCCCTCCACCTCTCCCTCCAGTCTTTCCTAGGATGATTCCTACCCCTCCACCCCTCGATCCAGTCTTTCCTAGGATGATCCCTACCCCTCCACCTCTCCCTCCAGTCTTTCCTAGGATTATCCCTACCCCTCCACCCCTCCCTCCAGTCTTTCCTAGGATGATCCCTACCCCTACACCCCTCCCTCCAGTCTTTCCTAGGATGATCCCTACCCCTCCACCCCTCCCTCCAGTGTTTCCTAGGATGATCCCTACCCCTCCATCCAGTCTTTCCTAGGATGATCCCTACCCCTCCACCCCTCCCTCCAGTTTTTCATAGGATGATCCCTACCCCTCCACCCCTCCATCCAGTCTTTCCTTGGATGACCCCTACCCCCCAACCCTCCCTCAGTCTTTCCTAGGATGATCCCTACCTCTCCTCCATTCCCTCCAGTCTTTCCTAGGACGATCCCTACTCCTCCACCCCTCCCTCCAGTCTTTCCTAGGATGATCCCTACCCCTCCATCCCTCCCTCTAATCTTCCCTAGCATGCTCCCTACCCATCAACCCCTCCATCCAGTCTTTCCTAGGATTATCCCTACCCCTCTATCCCTCCTTCCAATCTTTCCTAGGAAGATCCCTCCTCTTCCACCCCTCCCTCCAGTCTTTCCTAGGATGATCTCTACCCCTCCACCCCTCCCTTCAGTCTTTCCAAGTATGATCCCTACCCCTCCACCCCTCCCTCCAGTCTTTCCTAGGATGATCGCTACCTCTCCTCCCCTCCCTTCAGTCTTTCTTAGGATGATCCCTACCCCTCCACCCCTCCCTAAAGTCTTTCCTAGGATGATCCCTAAACCTCCATCCCTCCCTCCACTCTTTCCTAGGATGATTCCTATCCCTCCATCCCTCCATCCAGTCTTTCCTAGGATGATCCCTACCCCCCATCTCTCCATCCAGTCTTTACTAGGATGATCCCTACCCCTCCACCCTATCCTCCAGCCTTTCCTAGGATGATCCCTACCCCTCCACCCCCCTCCAGTCTTTCCTAGGATGATCCCTTCCCCTCCATCCCTCCATCCAGTCTTTCCTAGGATGATCCCTACCCCTCCATCCAGTCTTTCCTAGGATGATCCCTACCCCTCCACCCCTACCTCCAGTCTTTCCTAGGATGATCCCTACCCCTCCACCCCCCCTCCAGTCTTTCCTAGGATGATCCTCTTCCCCTCCATCCCTCCATCCAGTCTTTCCTAGGATGATCCCTACCCCTCCATCCAGTCTTTCCTAGGATGATCCCTGCTCCTCCACCCCTCCCTCCAGTCTTTCCTAGGATGATCCCTACCCCTCCAACCCTCCAGTCTTTCCTAGAATTATCCATACCCCTCCACCCCTCCCTCCAGTCTTTCCTAGGATGATCTCTACCTCTCCACCTCTCCCTCCAGTCTTTCCTAGGATGATCCCTACTCCACCCCTCCCTCCAGTCTTTCCTAGGATGGTCCCTACCCCTCCACCCCTCCTGTCTTTCCTAGGATTATCCCTTCCTTTCCACCTCTCCATCCAGTCTTTCCTAGGATGATCCTTACCCCTCCATCCATTCTTTCCTAGGATGATGCCTACTCCTCCACCCTCCCTCCAGTCTTTCCTAGGATGATCCCAACCCCTCATTTCAGTCTTTCTTAGGATGATTCCAACCCTTCCCTCCAGTCTTTCCTAGGATGATGCCTACTCCTGCACCCTTCCCTCTAGTCTTTCCTAGGATGATTCCTACCCCTCCACCCCTCCCTCCAGTCTTTCCTAGGATGATCCCTATCCCTCCACCCCTCCCTCCAGTCTTTCCTAGGATGATCTCTACCCCTCCATCCATTCTTTCCTAGGATGATCCCTACGCCTCCATCCATTCTTTCCTAGGATGATGCCTTCTCCTCCACCCCTCCCTCCAGTCTTTCCTATGATGATCCCTATCCCTCCACCCCTCCCTCCAGTCTTTCCTAGGATGATCTCTACCCCTCCATCCATTCTTTCCTAGGATGATCTCTACCCCTCCCTCCAGTCTTTCCTAGTATGATCCCAACCCCTCCCTCCAGTCTTTCCTAGGATGATGCTTACTCCTCCAATCTTCCCTCCAGTCTTTCCTAGGATGATCCCTACCCCTCCACCCCTCCCTCCAGTCTTTCCTAGGATGATCCCTACCCCTCCATCCAGTCTTTCCTAGGATTATCCCTACCCCTCCTTCTCTCCATCCAGTCTTTCCTAGGATGATCCCTTCCCCTCCATCCAGTCTTTCCTAGGATGATCCGTACCCCTCCATCCAGACTTTCCTAGGAAAATCCCAACCCTTCCCTCCAGTCTTTTCTAGGATGATGCCTACTCCTGCTCCCTTCCCTCCAGTCTTTCCTACGATGATCCCTACCCCTCCACCCTTCCCTCCAGTCTTTCCTAGGATGATCCCTACCCCTCCATCCCTCCCTCCACTCTTTCCTAGGATGATTCCTATCCCTCCACCCCTTCCTCCAGTCTTTCCTGGGATGATCCGTACCCCTCCATCCAGTCTTTCCTAGGATGATCCCTACCTCTCCATCTCTCCATCCAGTCTTTCCTAGGATGATATCTACCTTCCACCCCTTCCTCCAGCCTTTCCTAGGATGATCCCTACCCCTCCCTCCAGTCTTTCCTAGGATGATCCCTTCCCCTCCATCCCTCCATCCAGTCTTTCCTAGGATGATCCGTACCCCTCCATCCAGTCTTTCCTATGATGATCCCTACCCCTCCCTTCAGTCTTTCCTAGGATTATCCCTACCCCTCCACCCCTCCCTCCAGTCTTTCCTATTATGATCCTTACTCCACCCCTCCCTCCAGTCTTTCCTAGGATGATCCTTACCCCTTCACCTCTCTCTCCAGTCTTTCCTAGGATGATCCCTACCTCTCCACCCCTCCAGTCTTTCCTAGGATTATCCCTTCTCCTCCACCTCTCCATCCAGTCTTTCCTAGGATGATCCCTACCCCTCCACCTCTCCTTCCAGTCTTTCCTAGGATGATCCCTACTCCTCCACCCCTCCCTCCAGTCTTTCCAAGGATGATCCCTACCCTTCCACCCCTCCATCCAGTCTTTCCTAGGATAATCACTACCCCTCCATCCTTCTCTCCAGTCTTTCATATAATAATCCCTTCCCCTCCACCCCTCCCTCCAGTCTTTCCTAGGATGATCCCTACCCCTCAACCCCTCCTTCCAGTCTTTCCTAGGATGATCCCTACTCTACCCCTCCCTCTAGTCTTTCCTAGAAAGATCCCTACTCCTGCACCCTTCCCTCCAGTCTTTCCTAGGATGATCCCTTCCCCTCCACCTCTCCCTCCAGTCTTTCCTAGGATGATTCCTACCTTTCCACCCCTCCAGTCTTTCCTAGGATTATCCCTACTCCTCCACCCCTCCCTCCAGTCTTTCCAAGGATGATCCCTTCCCCTCCTAGTGCCGATGAAGGTAGCGTAGGTAGCAATGATACGGCCGTGGACTAGTTTGGCTTTAATTGGGTAGGGGTGAGTACACAACGGGCAGTGTGAGGGAGTGACTGCAAGCCAATCCGTGGAGGGGGAGCACTTGTGTCTGTCAAGTCGGTCGGCCTAGGAGTGAGAGAGGGTGGGCTGAGCCTCCCACTGACCTAGGTAAGCCTACAGAGGGCAGCACCTGAATGCCGCGAAATATGAACTAGTCAGAGCAGACGGCTAGGCTGTGTGTTCTGACAGTACAGGCTGTCTACATTTGCTCGGCCACGCACCTCGCGTCGTCCCGACGCGACAATACTGGTGGGCCCGTAGGTATAAAGGAATTACGTACACTAGCTACCCCAGAGAGGGACTGGCTTTCGCTCACTAGTAAATCAAAAATGGACATAAAAATGCAACAGGCAAAAAAAAACTCTCCCATCCAGGGGAAGAGAAAACTGGTTTGCCCGCGCTGTTTCATCGAGGAGAGAGTCCGGAGACGTCAGCACTGGAACTAAAATCTTCTATATACAGGTTGTCCGCAGGGCTGAACATCAGTTGACCACTCGTCTACTAACGTTGTTGCACCCTCACATCTGCAAACAATGACTGACAGTAGCATTTCCTAAGGTGTGACATGTGACTCAGAGGGCAGCACTGCCCTGACCGTAATACAGGCTTTTTTTTTTGTTATAAAAACACTGGGTGCACATAACTACAATAATACTATATCCATGGAATTCATTACACTCTGGGTACCCTTCTAAAAGTATTTACATAATTACATGATGTTGTCCACCCTGACTCCATTATCGACTAGCTATACAATGTGTGTGCATTTATACCCATTTCTGCAAGCAAACAATTAGCATAACTAGCGTAGGAGTCAGACAAGTCAGTAGGTACGTCAATGTCACAGAAATGTACTGTTGTCCTGGGTCGCAGGCCATAAGTATGGAGCCTTACTGGGCCGTCTTCCGTACCAGTAGTAGTGGGAGAAGGGATAGACGGGTTGTCCCTAGCATTAGTCTGATCGTGGCGTTGCAACGCACGCGCCTCCAGCTCTGCTTCGGCCTGCATATGGTCCACATACTTCATGTGATCAAGGTGGGCTTCCTTGATAGTTCCCGTAGCAATCTCCCTCACCTCGAACTTATTGCCACGGAGCTGTCGTAGGACACGGTAAGGACCCACAAACTTTGGGACAAGTTTGTGCATACCTGGGGTCTGCACTGGGTTGAGCAACATAACTTTGCAACCTGGTTCCACTTTGCTTTCCTTGGCGCGGGCATTGCGCTCAGACGTGAACCTATCAGTAGCTTTCATAAGGTTCTCTCGTACCCGCTGGAAGACAAGCTGCGTTGTCCTCATCTTTACTACACTGGGGTTATCAGTATCGTAAGTAGGTCTAGGTGGAGCAAACAGAATTTCATATGGTAAGCGCTTGTCATAGCCATACAAAGCAAAATGAGGTGTCTCACCGATCGAGCTGTTGAGGGAGGAATTTAATGTACACTGAACATCTGGGATAGCCTCATCCCATGTAGTACAACTTGGGTTAACGGTTACTCTGAGCACCTCCAGGACTTTGCGATTTGTACGTTCAGCAAGACCATTACTCGCAGGGTGGCGTGGAGCTACTGGCGCTTGGTGAATGTTGAATCTGGAGCAAAGATCCTGCATTATGCCATTTATAAACTCAGACCCATTGTCTGACAGAAGGACACGTGGGCAAGTATGACGAAGAACAACATGCTCACGGAAAGCACTAGCGACCGTTTCGGCGGTTTTATCAGGAATGGGTACTAATTCACTGTACCGCGTCAAGTTATCTACCATTACAAGCAGGTGCTTATTTCCCTTCTCCGAGGTCGAGAAGTTCGTCAACAGGTCGACAGAAGTTCTCTCCCAGGGCTCCTTTGTAATGGGATACTTTAGAATGGGGTTAGGACCTGTAATGGTACCCTTGTGCTGTAGGCAAACAACACACTGGTGTACATGCTTGGCAATGTCCGCTGCCATCTTAGGCCAGAAATATTTCATTCGTGCCTGTTTGATACTGCGGTCCTTCCCGGGGTGCGCTACACCTGGGACATTGTGGATCAACCTAAGAGTAGCTGGTATCATGGACTCTGGTATCACCAGTTGGTATATGGTTCTGCCGGGGTCCACCAGCTGTGCAACACGGCACAGTACTCCTTGGTTGACCACCAAATCCTTCAGTGGAACGGGAGACTTGACCTGTAAGTCAACGTCCTCCTTGGTCAGGAAACGAAGGACTGGAGACCACACAGGGTCCTGTCGTTGGGCTCTCTCGAGATCCTCAACAGAGAACGAATTGCCGACACTCACGAATGCTATATGCCTCGACAGGGCATCAGCTACAACATTTTGCTTACCTGGGACATAGCAAATTTCAGGGTTGTAGTCATTGAACGTGAGCGACCACCGAGCATGCTTTCCCGAGAGGTTCTTATTCGCAAAAAGGGCCAATAAGGGTAAATGATCTGTATAAATCTTGATAGGATAATGATAGATGATATCCCGAAAATGACTCAGGGCCCATACAATGGCTAAAGCTTCTAGCTCTGTCACTGAATAATTGACTTCCGCTTTAGTAAGGACACGGCTAGCATAGGCAATAGGCTGTTGCTTACCATTAGATTCCTGTGACAAGACTGCACCGATGCCAACTTTGCTGGCATCAGTCGTCAAGGTAAATGCCTTGGTGAAATCAGGGAATCTAAGGGTTGGGGCTGATGTTAACTTGTTCTTAAGAATGACAAAAGCTCGTTCCTGATCACACGTCCACTCAAAAGGGGCATCCTTCTTGAGTAAGCGTGTCAGGGGTGCAGCAATGGTGGAGAAACCTGCGATAAAGGTGCGGTAGAAACCCGCCAGGCCTATGAAGGACCGGACTGCATCCGCCGTCATGGGTCTGGGGAATTTCTGCACGGCCGAGATTTTAGACTCGTCCGTCTTTATGCCATTCTGAGTCACTACGTGACCCAGAAATTTTATTTCCTTCCGGAGGAAATGACATTTGGAGAGCTTTACCTTAAGATTTGCCTGAGCTAGCCTGTCCAATACCCTGTCAAGTTTCTCAAGATGTGACGGGACATCTTGCGACATGACTATGAGATCATCCAGGTAGACCATGAGCGTGCCACCTAGGAGGGTACGGAAAATTGTCGTCATCAAACGACTAAATGTGATTGGGCTTCCGCGCAAGCCGAAAGGCATCCTCCTGAACTGGTAATGACCAGTTGGAGTAGAGAAAGCTGTCAACTCTCTGCTCTCATCATCGAGGGGGATCTGCCAGAACCCTTGAAGAAGATCAAGAGTTGAAAAGACCTTATTATCGCCGATGTTCTGCAACAGGTCGTTCAGAACTGGCAACGGAAAGCGGTCTGGGATGGTACATGCATTCAGTTTCCTGTAATCGATAACAGGGCGCCAGGTTCCGTCTTTCTTGGGAACCAGAATAAGGGGAGCATTCCACGGGGAAGTGGACTCCTCAATAACTCCATCACGGAGCATCCGTGTAATGAGTTCTTCGGCGAAGACTCTTTGCGCATGTGGCAGGCGATACGCAGGTACATAAATGGGTTTAGTACCTTTGTCAAGTGGAATACGGTGAGAGATCAGTGGGGTCAAACCCATCGACTCACCATCTAGTGCAACTGCAGAACGTGCACGATTGAGAACCTGGAGAAGTTTTGGGACCTCTTCAGGATAGTCTGTCAAAGCTAGATCATCTTCCTGCACTGGCCGGGTGTTGGAAGAGTCAGCAGCAGACTCGCCTGGGAGAACTGCACTCACGAGGAAGTCAGCTGGGGCTTCACCCTCCACTCTCACCGGGAGAGGGAATCTGACAAGGTCGACAAGTGAGGTATTCTTCCGCAGGGGAAATTCTCGACTGTGCATGTTGACAACAAGGACTTGCAACTTACCACGTTGCACTGTGTGCAAGGATGGTTCAAGGGAGAGGCCCTTGACTCGGCACGTGTCGTTGTCAACCAGCACATGGTCTCCTTCAAAAGCTCTGCTCACGTACACCGTAACAGGAGTGAGCGAGTTAGCTGACAAAGTGACGTCATACTTTGTACAAGCAGTAACTCTGCTCGCTGATGCCATGACACGAGTCAGACAGTCGCCTGCCGACAGGGATACTGCGGCTTGACAACTGCTGGTCTCTACAACAGCGTCAGAGTTAGAGTGAAGGTTAGACTGGGCGTCCCCAGACTGGGTTTCACTGGTAACTAAGCGCTGATGGCCAGGAGGTGATGGGCAACGAGCTCTACTACGAGGTCGATCAGGACAAGAGACCGACCCCGGGGAGAATGTGCTATGGAAACCACCGGTTTCCAACGATTCTAGGCACTGTGCATACTCTGAGACAGAGTAGCACGTAGTGGATCCTAAGCGCACGCCCCAGAAGGGCACATCCACTCCGTTGAATTCTGCTTTCCACTCAGCTGGATCTAAGCGGATCCTAAGGTCTGCCATGGTTTTGAACCCTATGAGCAGGTCACCATGGAAAACAATACCATCTACGACTAAGAATTTTGCGGACAGCTTGTGACCCTGGACCGCAAATTCTAACGTTGTACGACCACGAACCGTCAGCGGATTACCTGAGACTCCTCTCAAGGTCTGAATGGCAGACGGCTCTGTCAACATGGCCGCGTGAAGGCCAATGTCTCGGAAAAAAGTGGAGCGGACAATGTTAACCACCGAACCTGTATCTAGGAAAAGCTGAACAGGCTTATGGTGGACAGTGGACTCGATGAGCGGTCCACACGGGTTGTCATACCGAACATGAAGGCATGACAGGCCGACGAAATCCCCGGAGTCACAGCTGCTTGAGGCTCGACGCTTGTTGACGAGGCTCGACCTGGAAGGTACGGTACGAGTCTCGGCAACAACGTCAAGACACTCTGTTTCCTCACTGTCGGCAAGCGTATCACTGCCCAGGGCGGCGAATGCATTGCGGACAGGGACGGAATACAGCGACTCCGACAGGGTTACTATGTCTTTCGCTGGTTTCGCGGACGCGCCTCTTCCCCCGAACTAGTGGAAGGGCTTCTACGAGCACGTGCATTGCGCGACGACTGCTTGCTCCACTCAGCTGACAGCATACTTCGCAGCTTGTTACACTCATGGGAGGTATGACTGGAAGTATTGTGGTACATACAGACTCCCTCGCGAGGCTGAGCATGGGGACGGTGACGGTTACCTTGATACTGAGCATGGGGACGGTTATGGCTACTTTGATACTGAGCGTGGGGATGGTTACGGTTACTGGGATACTGAGCGTGGGGACTGTGACGGTTACTTTGCGGGGACTTAGGTTTGTAACACTCCGATCGGTAGTGCCCTCGTTTGCCACAGTTGAAACAAGTCACTACACGCTTAGCGGGTGAGGTTGGGGGTGGTGTCTGCTGGCGACGTTTCGCCTTGGTCCAGGAAGTCGATGACTGCTTTTTTGTATGGGACTGACTGTTGTTACTGTGGTCAATATTTTTACTTAGGCACGTGTTAGTGGGACTGGGGTTAGAAACTTTGTGGGCTGGCTGTCTGACAGCAGCGGCAAAAGTGACTTCCGGCTGCGACCGCGGGGTCACTGTGGACGGCGCCAGAAGGATGGGTAGGGGATCATCCGCAAAGCAGCAAACCTTGCTTTGCTCAGAAGGCGGCTTGAGCGAGTCGATGGCATCATATGCACCCAGGACGTCGTGCTGAGGGCCGAGTCCTAGCGCATCAATGGCAACCCAGAGGTTAGGGGGGGCATCCCTCCTCATGAAGCCGACAGCCAGCATGGGGATGATGTCTTTAGCATCAATACGACCGTCACCATCCACCCACTTAGTGGAGCTGATGGCATCAGTAAAGTCCGTGGCGGCTTGCTCGAACCGGCAAATGCAAGCCAGGGGGCTTTCGTGCCGGTATTGACATTCGGCCAAGATGCTGGTAACGATGTCAATGTAATGGCGTTGGCGACTACGCCGAAAATAAAGCCTAAATTCCTCCTTAAGTTCGTCCCAAGACTGAATCTTACAAACGCGCTTGAGCTGCACAAAGGCACCTATATCATCCTGGGTGAGATCCACTGCTGCAACAGCAGCACGAATGTACTGTGTATCCGTGGGACTATCAAATAGAGCCTGAACAGTCGTCTCGACTGACTGCAGCCATGGCTCTAACCTATTTGAACGACCGTCAAAAATAAGGGTCGGGTATGGACGATGAGCCGGCCCACTGGTGGTCGAGGCTTGAGCCACAATTTGACCAACTGTCACGGGGGCTTCGATGCCCTGCCGCGTGTTCACGCTGGCTGAGGCACCATTGCTAGCACCAGCAGAATCTGGACTAGCGGTACGGCCACTGCGTGTCTTAGTCATGACGTCAATTGTTCAAATGCAAGTAGGTCACGAAGAGGGTAAACAGGTCAGAGCAAGAAATGGTATGCACTGGCTACAATTCAACACAGAGTCAGAGAGAACTCAGCACCACGGTACTAGGTAAACTGCTTAGTGATGGAAATAGTTTGAGCAAAACAACAATAAAAAGGAAATAGTGGTACACTCTGAAACACAAAATAAGAGATGTATGCAAGTGAATGAACTACAGGGAAGTGCACAAAATGAAGCTAAGGGTGGTCAATAATTTCACCAGGAGACTGGCAACAAAATTTATGAAAAGGAGTTGAACTGTAAACACTGGTAGCGAAAATTGCACAAAAATTAAAAACAAATCAGGTACTACACAACACTAAACTGTGCTGCAAGCACAGTTTAAAAAGATTGCAGGTGCTGGCAGTTGCAAATTGAAATGCAAAACAAAAGGGTAATTCACTTGCACAAAGGGAAGTTGGCACAGCAAAGATATCAGAGTATGGGATAGTGCCAAAAATCACAGAAAAAAAAAACACTGTATCAAGAAATGCTATATTGCACACAAAATAAAATTAATAAAAATGCAAATTATTAAATTCAAGAATAGGGCAAAGGTTAACTGGTGTTAGCAGGGTGTACACTGGTGTTAGCAGGGTGTACACTGGTGTTAGCAGGGTGTACACTGGTGTTAGCAGGGTGTACACTGGTGTTAGCAGGGTGTACACTGGTTATAGCTGGGTGTACTCTGGTGTTAGCAAAAATTTCACAATCTCAAGGTCAAAATTAATGAACTTCACAAGTAATTTTGGTAATTAATGGTAAATAAGCAGGTTCCCAAAAATACACTCAATGACTTGGGTATACAAAATAGCAAAATGTAATGCACATTGGTGAATATTCACAGATAAAACATAGAATATATGTAGAGCAAATAAATGGGGAAACAGGAGAAAAGTTTAATGGGCTAGGCACAGATTGTATCACTGCAGGTAGAATAAACTAATACTTAAGTACTTGAAGATTACACTTATTAAAAGAAAAAAAAACTAACAAACAAAACAGTGCAGGGGTGTCAACAATCTGTGGCTAACTTGCAGGTGCAACTAACAAAAATAACAGCACACAGGAATTACTTGCAAACTGTATGTGAGAGGTAAATTGTATAAATGGTTAACACTGAACAATTTAAATCAATAACAACTGAGGTGCATGATGCAGAATAAAATACTGGAATTTATAATGTAGGAGTGCAAAATAAATGTACAAAATTTAAGAAGCTGTAGGTAAGTGGCAAAATGTGCACTGATGACACTGAACAATTTACTGAAGTATGGCTTCAGTAACTGTAACTGTATTGGTGCAGGACAGTTAAATAATGTCACAAAATATTAGGAAATGCTAGGTAAGTCACTGTTTACTTAACTTTGAGTGCAGGAGATGGACGAAGGTACTGGGTGCTGCAGGTCCTGAAACTTTCAGTGATGCTCTAGTAACACTACACGCCTCGTAGCATTTGTATACTGCTATGGGGCTTCAATGTCGTAGGAAAAATTATCAGAATGGACTTGGGAAGAACAGGAAGGACCGGGGTAACTCTGTGGAGGTATAAGATATTAGAAGAACGTGGATACTCAGCGTGAACCACAGCTGTGCGTGGGTTGTTTACACTGGCAAGCGTGTCTGGGCGCGCTGACTGACTGCGGCTTCAACACACGGAACAAAACATTCACTGCGCTACTCGAACGTGCTAAAAAAAAAAAAACACACTTAAGTGAACCAAGGAACTGATGCGAGTAGATTTTACTTTAACAATTTACTGGGGAAAAAAAAAAGATGAACTGGGAATGTAACAGCAAGGGAAAAAAAAAATTTTTTACTGGGCAACACAAAAAAAAAAAAACTGCACTGGCTGGAGATACGTAGACGCTGAGTAGTTGTAGACACTATGATGAGTCACGAGCTGCTGTAGACGCTGAACTGAGCTGGCTTAGGGGCTAGGCCAACTGGGTTCCCACGTGGTTAAGCAAGGTAGAACTTCTTGGAGGAAACTGGGAAGAACACAACACACATGGACGGCGAGATGGACGTCGTTGCGTAGCAGAGAAGGCTGTAGAGGAGGCTGGTGTGTTTACACGCTGATTAGGGTATCAACCAACCCCAGAGCTGCCTCGTGGTCACGCGTGGAGCCACACGAAGCCAACACACTAAACGACCTCACCTCTACTTCTTGTAGCTGAGAAGGGCTTAGGGACGTTGTAGGAGGCAGGAGACTGGTGCTGGAGAGTATTGAAGGACTGTAGAGAGGGTGATGAGGTGAACAGTCTACACCACCCCTCCCTCCAGTCTTTCCTAGGATGATCCCTACCCCTCCATCCTTCCCTCCAGTTTTTCGTAGGATGATCCCTTCCCCTCCACCCCTCCACCCCTCCCTCCAGTCTTTCTTAGGATGATCCCTACCCCTCCACCTTTCCCTCCAGTCTTTCCTAGGATGATCCCTACCCCTCCACCCCTCCCTCCAGTCTTTCCTAGAATGATCCCTACCCCTCCACCCCTCCCTCCAGTCTTTCTTAGGATGATCCCTACCCCTACATCCTTCCCTCCAGTCTTTCGTAGGATGATCCCTACCACTCCACCCCTCCTCCAGTCGTTCCTAGAATGATACCTACCCCTCCACTCCTCCCTCCAGGCTTTCTTAGGATGATCCCTACCCCTCCATCCTTCCTTCCAGTCTTTCCTAGGATGATCCCTACCCCTCCACCCCTCCCTCCAGTCTTTCTTAGGATAATCGCTACCCCTCCATCCCTCCCTCCAGTCTTTCTTAGGATGATCGCTACCTCTCCTTCCCTCCACCACGGATTTATACTCCCTCTTAGGAATCTTATATTGTTCCACACTGCCACCATAACCCCAAATTAACCCTCTTAATAATAGTTCTTTTAGTAACTCTCGACTTATTTCTTATCAATATATTCCGAGTTCACTGTATAATATAATAAAACAAAATCAGTTAAAATTTATAGTATTTTCCTTCTTATAAGAAACACTGACTTAAAAACAGGTAATTTATGTGATTATAAGAAATACTCATCAACATATTACAGAGTGCTCAGTACCAGTACCAGTGCTCAGCACCAGTACCAGTACTCAGTACCAGTACCAGTGCTCAGTACCAGTACCAGTACTCAGTACCAGTTGAACATCAAAATGGTATACAATACCGACAGGTTGTTAGGTAAGACACATATGCAACAGTTAGACAACTTTATTCCGAAACGTTTCGCCTACACAGTAGGCTTCTTCAGTCGAATACAGAAAGTAGGCAGGAACAGTAGAGATGTGAAGACGATGTAATCAGTCCATCACCCTTAAAGTCGTAGAATTTGAGGTTGTCAGTCCCTCGGCCTGGAGAAGTTCAGTTCCATAGTCAGGAACTATCTGAAGATCAAGCGACAGTGCGGAGACTTAAATACTGTCGGAAGGAGAGGTGCAGGGTAGTAGTAGTAGTAGTAGTAGTAGTAGTAGTAGTAGTGAGAGGCCACTGAGAGGTCATGTCCCTCTCAGATCCAACACTTCTCACTTGAAAAGCTTGTCCAAGGTGTTTTCTGTACCAAGATGCCATCGTCTTCACATCTCTGCTGTTCCTGCCTACTTTCTGTATTCGACTGAAGAAGCCTACTGTGTAGGCGAAACGTTTCGGAATAAAGTTGTCTAACTGTTGCATATGTGTCTTACCTAACAACCTGTCGGTATTGTATACCATTTTGATGTTCATCTTGTCAGACACTGCAACACGTGGCATCTTGGTACAGAAAACACCTTGGACAAGCTTTTCAAGTGAGAAGTGTTGGATCTGAGAGGGACATGACCTCTCAGTGGCCTCTCACTACTACTACTACTACTACTACTACTACTACTACTACTACTACTACTACTACTACTACTACTACCCTGCACCTCTCCTTCCGACAGTATTTAAGTCTCCGCACTGTCGCTTGATCTTCAGATAGTTCCTGACTATGGAACTGAACTTCTCCAGGCCGAGGGACTGACAACCTCAAATTCTACGACTTTAAGGGTGATGGACTGATTACATCGTCTTCACATCTCTACTGTTCCTGCCTACTTTCTGTATTCGACTGAAGAAGCCTACTGTGTAGGCGAAACGTTTCGGAATAAAGTTGTCTATCTGTTGCATATGTGTCTTACCTAACAACCTGTCGGTATTGTATACCATTTTGATGTTCATCTTGTCAGACACTGCAACACGTGGCATCTTGGTACAGAAAACACCTTGGACAAGCTTTTCAAGTGAGAAGTGTTGGATCTGAGAGGGACATGACCTCTCAGTGGCCTCTCACTACTAATACTACTACTACTACTACTACTACTACTACCCTGCACCTCTCCTTCCGACAGTATTTAAGTCTCCGCACTGTCGCTTGATCTTCAGATAGTTCCTGACTATGGAACTGAACTTCTCCAGGCCGAGGGACTGACAACCTCAAATTCTACGACTTTAAGGGTGATGGACTGATTACATCGTCTTCACATCTCTACTGTTCCTGCCTACTTTCTGTATTCGACTGAAGAAGCCTACTGTGTAGGCGAAACGTTTCGGAATAAAGTTGTCTAACTGTTGCATATGTGTCTTACCTAACAACCTGTCGGTATTGTATACCATTTTGATGTTCATCTTGTCAGACACTGCAACACGTGGCATCTTGGTACAGAAAACACCTTGGACAAGCTTTTCAAGTGAGAAGTGTTGGATCTGAGAGGGACATGACCTCTCAGTGGCCTCTCACTACTACTACTACTACTACTACTACTACTACTACTACCCTGCACCTCTCCTTCCGACAGTATTTAAGTCTCCGCACTGTCGCTTGATCTTCAGATAGTTCCTGACTATGGAACTGAACTTCTCCAGGCCGAGGGACTGACAACCTCAAATTCTACGACTTTAAGGGTGATGGACTGATTACATCGTCTTCACATCTCTACTGTTCCTGCCTACTTTCTGTATTCGACTGAAGAAGCCTACTGTGTAGGCGAAACGTTTCGGAATAAAGTTGTCTAACTGTTGCATATGTGTCTTACCTAACACTCAGTACCAGCACCAGTACTCAGTACCAGTACCTGTGCTCAGTACCAGTACCAGTACTCAGTACCAGTACCAGTACTCAGTACCAGTACCAGTGCTCAGTACCAGTACCAGTGCTCAGTACAAGTACCAGTACTCAGTACCAGTACAAGTACTCAGTACCAGTACCAGTGCTCAGTACCAGTACCAGTACCAGTACTCAGTGCCAGTACCAGTACTCAGTACCAGTACCAGTGCTCAGTACCAGTACCAGTACTCAGTACCAGTACCAGTGCTCAGTACCAGTACCAGTACCAGTACCAGTACTCAGCACCAGTACCAGTACTCAGTACCAGTACCAGTGCTCAGTACCAGTACCAGTACCAGTACCAGTGCTCAGCACCAGTACCAGTGCTCAGCACCAGTACCAGTGCTCAGTACCAGTACCAGTGCTCAGTACCAGTACCAGTGCTCAGTACCAGTACCAGTGCTCAGTACCAGTACCAGTACTCAGTGCCAGTACCAGTACTCAGTACCAGTACCAGTGCTCAGTACCAGTACCAGTACTCAGTACCAGTACCAGTGCTCAGTACCAGTACCAGTACCAGTACTCAGTACCAGTACTCAGTACCAGTACCAGTGCTCAGTACCAGTACCAGTACCAGTACCAGTGCTCAGTACCAGTACCAGTGCTCAGTACCAGTACCAGTGCTCAGAACCAGTACCAGTGCTCAGTACCAGTACCACTACCAGTACCAGTGCTCAGTACCAGTACCAGTGCTCAGTACCAGTACCAGTGCTCAGCACCAGTACCAGTGCTCAGTACCAGTACCAGTACTCAGTACCAGTACCAGTGCTCAGTACCAGTACCAGTGCTCAGCACCAGTACCAGTGCTCAGTACCAGTACCAGTGCTCAGTACCAGTACCAGTACTCAGTACCAGTACCAGTGCTCAGTACCAGTACCAGTACTCAGTACCAGTTGAACATCAAAATGGTATACAATACCGACAGGTTGTTAGGTAAGACACATATGCAACAGTTAGACAACTTTATTCCGAAACGTTTCGCCTACACAGTAGGCTTCTTCAGTCGAATACAGAAAGTAGGCAGGAACAGTAGAGATGTGAAGACGATGTAATCAGTCCATCACCCTTAAAGTCGTTGAATTTGAGGTTGTCAGTCCCTCGGCCTGGAGAAGTTCAGTTCCATAGTCAGGAACTATCTGAAGATCAAGCGACAGTGCGGAGACTTAAATACTGTCGGAAGGAGAGGTGCAGGGTAGTAGTAGTAGTAGTAGTAGTAGTAGTAGTAGTAGTAGTAGTGAGAGGCCACTGAGAGGTCATGTCCCTCTCAGATCCAACACTTCTCACTTGAAAAGCTTGTCCAAGGTGTTTTCTGTACCAAGATGCCATCGTCTTCACATCTCTACTGTTCCTGCCTACTTTCTGTATTCGACTGAAGAACCCTACTGTGTAGGCGAAACGTTTCGGAATAAAGTTGTCTAACTGTTGCATATGTGTCTTACCTAACAACCTGTCGGCATTGTATACCATTTTGATGTTCATCTTGTCAGACACTGCAACACGTGGCATCTTGGTACAGAAAACACCTTGGACAAGCTTTTCAAGTGAGAAGTGTTGGATCTGAGAGGGACATGACCTCTCAGTGGCCTCTCACTACTAATACTACTACTACTACTACTACCCTGCACCTCTCCTTCCGACAGTATTTAAGTCTCCGCACTGTCGCTTGATCTTCAGATAGTTCCTGACTATGGAACTGAACTTCTCCAGGCCGAGGGACTGACAACCTCAAATTCTACGACTTTAAGGGTGATGGACTGATTACATCGTCTTCACATCTCTACTGTTCCTGCCTACTTTCTGTATTCGACTGAAGAAGCCTACTGTGTAGGCGAAACGTTTCGGAATAAAGTTGTCTAACTGTTGCATATGTGTCTTACCTAACAACCTGTCGGTATTGTATACCATTTTGATGTTCATCTTGTCAGACACTGCAACACGTGGCATCTTGGTACAGAAAACACCTTGGACAAGCTTTTCAAGTGAGAAGTGTTGGATCTGAGAGGGACATGACCTCTCAGTGGCCTCTCACTACTACTACTACTACTACTACTACTACTACTACTACCCTGCACCTCTCCTTCCGACAGTATTTAAGTCTCCGCACTGTCGCTTGATCTTCAGATAGTTCCTGACTATGGAACTGAACTTCTCCAGGCCGAGGGACTGACAACCTCAAATTCTACGACTTTAAGGGTGATGGACTGATTACATCGTCTTCACATCTCTACTGTTCCTGCCTACTTTCTGTATTCGACTGAAGAAGCCTACTGTGTAGGCGAAACGTTTCGGAATAAAGTTGTCTAACTGTTGCATATGTGTCTTACCTAACACTCAGTACCAGTACCAGTACTCAGTACCAGTACCTGTGCTCAGTACCAGTACCAGTACTCAGTACCAGTACCAGTACTCAGTACCAGTACCAGTGCTCAGTACCAGTACCAGTGCTCAGTACCAGTACCAGTACTCAGTACCAGTACCAGTACTCAGTACCAGTACCAGTGCTCAGTACCAGTACCAGTACCAGTACTCAGTGCCAGTACCAGTACTCAGTACCAGTACCAGTGCTCAGTACCAGTACCAGTACTCAGTACCAGTACCAGTGCTCAGTACCAGTACCAGTACCAGTACCAGTACTCAGTACCAGTACCAGTACTCAGTACCAGTACCAGTGCTCAGTACCAGTACCAGTACCAGTGCTCAGTACCAGTACCAGTGCTCAGTACCAGTACCAGTGCTCAGTACCAGTACCAGTGCTCAGTACCAGTACCAGTGCTCAGTACCAGTACCAGTGCTCAGTACCAGTACCAGTACTCAGTGCCAGTACCAGTACTCAGTACCAGTACCAGTGCTCAGTACCAGTACCAGTACTCAGTACCAGTACCAGTGCTCAGTACCAGTACCAGTACCAGTACCAGTACTCAGTACCAGTACCAGTACTCAGTACCAGTACCAGTGCTCAGTACCAGTACCAGTACCAGTACCAGTGCTCAGTACCAGTACCAGTGCTCAGTACCAGTACCAGTGCTCAGAACCAGTACCAGTGCTCAGTACCAGTACCAGTACCATTACCAGTGCTCAGTACCAGTACCAGTGCTCAGTACCAGTACCAGTGCTCAGCACCAGTACCAGTGCTCAGTACCAGTACCAGTACTCAGTACCAGTACCAGTGCTCAGTACCAGTACCAGTGCTCAGCACCAGTACCAGTGCTCAGTACCAGTACCAGTGCTCAGTACCAGTACCAGTACTCAGTACCAGTACCAGTGCTCAGTACCAGTACCAGTACTCAGTACCAGTTGAACATCAAAATGGTATACAATAACGACAGGTTCTTAGGTAAGACACATATGCAACAGTTAGACAACTTTATTCCGAAACGTTTCGCCTACACAGTAGGCTTCTTCAGTCGAATACAGAAAGTAGGCAGGAACAGTAGAGATGTGAAGACGATGTAATCAGTCCATCACCCTTAAAGTCGTTGAATTTGAGGTTGTCAGTCCCTCGGCCTGGAGAAGTTCAGTTCCATAGTCAGGAACTATCTGAAGATCAAGCGACAGTGCGGAGACTTAAATACTGTCGGAAGGAGAGGTGCAGGGTAGTAGTAGTAGTAGTAGTAGTAGTAGTAGTGAGAGGCCACTGAGAGGTCATGTCCCTCTCAGATCCAACACTTCTCACTTGAAAAGCTTGTCCAAGGTGTTTTCTGTACCAAGATGCCATCGTCTTCACATCTCTACTGTTCCTGCCTACTTTTTGTATTCGACTGAAGAAGCCTACTGTGTAGGCGAAACGTTTCGGAATAAAGTTGTCTAACTGTTGCATATGTGTCTTACCTAACAACCTGTCGGTATTGTATACCATTTTGATGTTCATCTTGTCAGACACTGCAACACGTGGCATCTTGGTACAGAAAACACCTTGGACAAGCTTTTCATGTGAGAAGTGTTGGATCTGAGAGGGACATGACCTCTCAGTGGCCTCTCACTACTACTACTGCTACTACTACTACTACTACTACTACTACTACTACTACTACTACTACTACTACTACTACTACTACTACCCTGCACCTCTCCTTCCGACAGTATTTAAGTCTCCGCACTGTCGCTTGATCTTCAGATAGTTCCTGACTATGGAACTGAACTTCTCCAGGCCGAGGGACTGACAACCTCAAATTCTACGACTTTAAGGGTGATGGACTGATTACATCGTCTTCACATCTCTACTGTTCCTGCCTACTTTCTGTATTCGACTGAAGAAGCCTACTGTGTAGGCGAAACGTTTCGGAATAAAGTTGTCTAACTGTTGCTTATGTGTCTTACCTAACACTCAGTACCAGTACCAGTACTCAGTACCAGTACCAGTGCTCAGTACCAGTACCAGTACTCAGTACCAGTACCAGTACTCAGTACCAGTACCAGTGCTCAGTACCAGTACCAGTACTCAGTACCAGTACCAGTACTCAGTACCAGTACCAGTGCTCAGTACCAGTACCAGTACCAGTACTCAGTGCCAGTACCAGTACTCAGTACCAGTACCAGTGCTCAGTACCAGTACCAGTACTCAGTACCAGTACCAGTGCTCAGTACCAGTACCAGTACCAGTACCAGTACTCAGTACCAGTACCAGTACTCAGTACCAGTACCAGTGCTCAGTACCAGTACCACTACCAGTACCAGTGCTCAGTACCAGTACCAGTGCTCAGTACCAGTACCAGTGCTCAGTACCAGTACCAGTGCTCAGTACCAGTACCAGTACTCAGTGCCAGTACCAGTACTCAGTACCAGTACCAGTGCTCAGTACCAGTACCAGTACTCAGTACCAGTACCAGTGCTCAGTACCAGTACCAGTACCAGTACCAGTACTCAGTACCAGTACCAGTACTCAGTACCAGTACCAGTGCTCAGTACCAGTACCAGTACCAGTACCAGTGCTCAGTACCAGTACCAGTGCTCAGTACCAGTACCAGTGCTCAGTACCAGTACCAGTGCTCAGTACCAGTGCTCAGTACCAGTACCAGTGCTCAGTACCAGTACCAGTGCTCAGCACCAGTACCAGTGCTCAGTACCAGTACCAGTACTCAGTACCAGTACCAGTGCTCAGTACCAGTACCAGTGCTCAGCACCAGTACCAGTGCTCAGTACCAGTACCAGTGCTCAGTACCAGTACCAGTACTCAGTACCAGTACCAGTGCTCAGTACCAGTACCAGTACCAGTACCAGTGCTCAGTACCAGTACCAGTGCTCAGTACCAGTACCAGTGCTCAGCACCAGTACCAGTGCTCAGTACCAGTACCAGTGCTCAGTACCAGTACCAGTGCTCAGTACCAGTACCAGTGCTCAGCACCAGTACCAGTAGTCAGTACCAGTACCAGTGCTCAGTACCAGTACCAGTGCTCAGCACCAGTACCAGTGCTCAGTACCAGTACCAGTGCTCAGTACCAGTACCAGTACTCAGTACCAGTACCAGTGCTCAGTACCAGTACCAGTACCAGTACCAGTGCTCAGTACCAGTACCAGTGCTCAGTACCAGTACCAGTGCTCAGCACCAGTACCAGTGCTCAGTACCAGTACCAGTACCAGTACCAGTGCTCAGTACCAGTGCTCAGCACCAGTACCAGTGCTCAGTACCAGTACCAGTGCTCAGTACCAGTACCAGTACTCAGTACCAGTACCAGTGCTCAGTACCAGTACCAGTACCAGTACCAGTGCTCAGTACCAGTACCAGTGCTCAGTACCAGTACCAGTGCTCAGTACCAGTACCAGTGCTCAGTACCAGTACCAGTACTCAGTACCAGTACCAGTGCTCAGTACCAGTACCAGTACCAGTACCAGTGCTCAGTACCAGTACCAGTGCTCAGTACCAGTACCAGTGCTCAGCATCAGTACCAGTGCTCAGTACCAGTACCAGTGCTCAGTACCAGTACCAGTACTCAGTACCAGTACCAGTGCTCAGTACCCGTACCAGTACCAGTACCAGTGCTCAGTACCAGTACCAGTGCTCAGGACCAGTACCAGTGCTCAGTACCAGTACCAGTTCGAGTGCCAGTGCTCAGTTCCAGTACCAGTGCTCAGTACCAGTACCAGTGCTCAGCACCAGTACCAGTGCTCAGTACCAGTACCAGTACCAGTACCAGTGCTCAGTACCAGTACCAGTGCTCAGCACCAGTACCAGTGCTCAGTACCAGTACCAGTGCTCAGTACCAGTACCAGTACTCAGTACCAGTACCAGTGCTAAGTACCAGTACCAGTACCAGTACCAGTGCTCAGTACCAGTACCACTGCACAGTACCAGTACCAGTGCTCAGTACCAGTACCATTGCTCAGTACCAGTACCAGTGCTCAGTACCAGTACCAGTACCAGTACCAGTGCTCAGTACCAGTACCAGTGCTCAGTACCAGTACCAGTGCTCAGCATCAGTACCAGTGCTCAGTACCAGTACCAGTGCTCAGTACCAGTACCAGTACTCAGTACCAGTACCAGTGCTCAGTACCCGTACCAGTACCAGTACCAGTGCTCAGTACCAGTACCAGTACTCAGTACCAGTACCAGTGCTCAGTACCAGTACCAGTACCAGTACCAGTGCTCAGTACCAGTACCAGTGCTCAGTACCAGTACCAGTGCTCAGCACCAGTACCAGTGCTCAGTACCAGTACCAGTACCAGTACCAGTGCTCAGTACCAGTACCAGTGCTCAGCACCAGTACCAGTGCTCAGTACCAGTACCAGTGCTCAGTACCAGTACCAGTACTCAGTACCAGTACCAGTGCTCAGTACCAGTACCAGTACCAGTACCAGTGCTCAGTACCAGTACCAGTGCTCAGTACCAGTACCAGTGCTCAGTACCAGTACCATTGCTCAGTACCAGTACCAGTGCTCAGTACCAGTACCAGTGCTCAGTACCAGTACCAGTGCTCAGTACCAGTACCAGTGCTCAGCACCAGTACCAGTGCTCAGCACCAGTACCAGTGCTCAGTACCAGTACCAGTGCTCAGCACCAGTACCAGTGCTCAGCACCAGTACCAGTGCTCAGTACCAGTACCAGTGCTCAGTACCAGTACCAGTGCTCAGTACCAGTACCAGTGCTCAGTACCAGTACCAGTGCTCAGTACCAGTACCAGTGCTCAGTACCAGTACCAGTGCTCAGTACCAGTACCAGTGCTCAGTACCAGTACCAGTGCTCAGTACCAGTACCAGTACTCAGTACCAGTACCAGTGCTCAGTACCAGTACCATTGCTCAGTACCAGTACCATTGCTCAGTACCAGTACCAGTGCTCAGTACCAGTACCAGTGCTCAGTACCAGTACCAGTGCTCAGTACCAGTACCAGTGCTCAGCACCAGTACCAGTGCTCAGTACCAGTACCAGTGCTCAGTACCAGTACCAGTGCTCAGTACCAGTACCAGTGCTCAGTACCAGTACCAGTGCTCAGTACCAGTACCAGTGCTCAGTACCAGTACCAGTGCTCAGTACCAGTACCAGTGCTCAGTACCAGTACCAGTGCTCAGTACCAGTACCAGTGCTCAGTACCAGTACCAGTGCTCAGTACCAGTACCAGTACTCAGTACCAGTACCAGTGCTCAGTACCAGTACCAGTACTCAGTACCAGTACCAGTGCTCAGTACCAGTACCAGTACTCAGTACCAGTACCAGTACTCAGTACCAGTACCAGTACTCAGTACCAGTACCAGTACTCAGTACCAGTACCAGTACTCAGTACCAGTACCAGTACTCAGTACCAGTACCAGTACTCAGTACCAGTACCAGTACTCAGTACCAGTACCAGTGCTCAGTACCAGTACCAGTACTCAGTACCAGTACCAGTACTCAGTACCAGTACCAGTACTCAGTACCAGTACCAGTACTCAGTACCAGTACCAGTACTCAGTACCAGTACCAGTGCTCAGTACCAGTACCAGTACTCAGTACCAGTACCAGTGCTCAGTACCAGTACCAGTACTCAGTACCAGTACCAGTACTCAGTACCAGTACCAGTGCTCAGTACCAGTACCAGTGCTCAGTACCAGTACCAGTACTCAGTACCAGTACCAGTGCTCAGTACCAGTACCAGTACTCAGTACCAGTACCAGTACTCAGTACCAGTACCAGTGCTCAGTACCAGTACCAGTGCTCAGTACCAGTACCAGTACTCAGTACCAGTACCAGTGCTCAGTACCAGTACCAGTACTCAGTACCAGTACCAGTACTCAGTACCAGTACCAGTGCTCAGTACCAGTACCAGTGCTCAGTACCAGTACCAGTACTCAGTACCAGTACCAGTACTCAGTACCAGTACCAGTGCTCAGTACCAGTACCAGTGCTCAGTACCAGTACCAGTACTCAGTACCAGTACCAGTACTCAGTACCAGTACCAGTACTCAGTACCAGTACCAGTACTCAGTACCAGTACCAGTGCTCAGTACCAGTACCAGTGCTCAGTACCAGTACCAGTGCTCAGCACCAGTACCAGTGCTCAGTACCAGTACCAGTGCTCAGCACCAGTTAGTAACCATAACATTTAACAAACAGAATAAGACATTTCTACCAATGTTAACATTATGTCTTCGCACTGTATTGCAACACCGTATTGCAACACTGTATTGCAACACCGTATTGCAACACTGTATTGCAACACCGTATTGCAACACTGTATTGCAACACACCTTCAACACAAAATTATGTCTTCCCATATTGTTAAACACTGTAAGTCATTTAATCTTAAGCGACCCCAAAAACTGCGTCTTAACACTAGCTAGATATGTGTGTAGCAGACAGCTACAACCTGCTTGTACACCAGCACAGTCAAAACAAACACCATCAATATACATGTTATAAATCACAACATTCTTGTAATTGTAATTCATCAGTAATTTACAGCAACGTTTTGTAAACTGACCAAAAACTGACATCAAGAAACTTAACACCAACACAGTACCAGCTTTATAACAGATTATATAAACCTGAAATGAAAACAAACCATCATATCTGAAGGTTTTACATAAACCTTAACATATGACAAAAACTTATAACAAAATAAAGGCCTAGACAGAAAGGAAAAAGTTACAAAAATACATATAGCAGATACACAGATCTGCGTGACACAAAGCAGTATAAGATATGTCACAAAACTACCACACCTGTCACATATCATACAAATAAACCAAAAATAAATAACACGTCATGGTTCGGAAAAAAAAACAAGAAATTACTCAAGAATAGTGTCAATAAGACCAAAATATGCGTCCAATAATACATAAACAAAAACTTTTGATTACACTTAACATTCATGAAATAATGTGTAACGTTCATAACGAGCCCATGGACTCCACATCCACACGTGGCAGGAAAACCTCAAAGATGATGCATGCAGCATCCATGAATACCTGGACACTAGTCCATACCCACACTTCACTACACTGATACGCCCCCCTTCCCCGGGAGATAAGCCCGCTGTAAACCCCTTACCAAACGCATACACACATTATTACTCACAGATGCACAAGAATTTCTGACGTTAGCGTTCTATCCTTCAGAGAAAACCAGATCCCATCGCCTTCCATACAATTCCCTGTTTCTACACATTGTTCGATAAAACGTTAACGCAAGATCCCGCCTGCGAACCTCACTGTCCCCCCTCCCCCTCATCACCCACGATATATATATATATATATATATATATATATATATATATATATATATATATATATATATATATATATATATATATATATATATATATATATATATATATATATATATATATATATATATATATAAAGTGAACAGTATTTAGATAAGGCTAAAGAGGTCTTTGTGGCATTTATGGATTTGGAAAAGGCGTATGACAGGGTGGATAGGGGGACAATGTGGCAGATGTTGCAGGTGTATGGTGTAGGAGGTAGGTTACTGAAAGCAGTGAAGAGTTTTTACGAGGATAGTGAGGCTCAAGTTAGAGTATGTAGGAAAGAAGGAAATTATTTCCCAGTAAAAGTAGGCCTTAGACAAGGATGTGTGATGTCACCGTGGTTGTTTAATATATTTATAGATGGGGTTGTAAGAGAAGTAAATGCGAGGGTCTTGGCAAGAGGCGTGGAGTTAAAAGATAAAGAATCACACATAAAGTGGGAGTTGTCACAGCTGCTCTTTGCTGATGACACTGTGCTCTTGGGAGATTCTGAAGAGAAGTTGCAGAGATTGGTGGATGAATTTGGTAGGGTGTGCAAAAGAAGAAAATTGAAAGTGAATACAGGAAAGAGTAAGGTTATGAGGATAACAAAAAGATTAGGTGATGAAAGATTGGATATCAGATTGGAGGGAGAGAGTATGGAGGAGGTGAATGTATTCAGATATTTGGGAGTGGACGTGTCAGCGGATGGGTCTATGAAAGATGAGGTGAATCATAGAATTGATGAGGGGAAAAGGGTGAGTGGTGCACTTAGGAGTCTGTGGAGACAAAGAACTTTGTCCTTGGAGGCAAAGAGGGGAATGTATGAGAGTATAGTTTTACCAACGCTCTTATATGGGTGTGAAGCATGGGTGATGAATGTTGCAGCGAGGAGAAGGCTGGAGGCAGTGGAGATGTCATGTCTGAGGGCAATGTGTGGTGTGAATAAAATGCAGAGAATTCGTAGTTTGGAAGTTAGGAGGATGTGCGGGATTACCAAAACTGTTGTCCAGAGGGCTGAGGAAGGGTTGTTGAGGTGGTTCGGACATGTGGAGAGAATGGAGCGAAACAGAATAACTTCAAGAGTGTATCAGTCTGTAGTGGAAGGAAGGCGGGGTAGGGGTCGGCCTAGGAAAGGTTGGAGGGAGGGGGTAAAGGAGGTTTTGTGTGCGAGGGGCTTGGACTTCCAGCAGGCATGCGTGAGCATGTTTGATAGGAGTGAATGGAGACAAATGGTTTTTAATACTTGACGTGCTGTTGGAGTGTGAGCAAAGTAACATTTATGAAGGGGTTCAGGGAAACCGGCATGCCGGACTTGAGTCCTGGAGATGGGAAGTACAGTGCCTGCACTCTGAAAGAGGGGTGTTAATGTTGCAGTTTAAAAACTGTAGTGTAAAGCACCCTTCTGGCAAGACAGTGATGGAGTGAATGATGGTGAAAGTTTTTCTTTTTCGGGCCACCCTGCCTTGGTGGGAATCGGCCAGTGTGATAATAATAATATATATATATATATATATATATATATATATATATATATATATATATATATATATATATATATATATATATATATATATATATATATATATATATATATATTTATTTTTTTTTTATTTTTTTTTATTATCACACTGGCCGATTCCCACCAAGGCAGGGTGGCCCGAAAAAGAAAAACTTTCACCATCATTCACTCCATCACTGTCTTGCCATATATATATATACATATATATATATATATATATATATATATATATATATATATATATATATATATATATATATATATATATATATATATATATATATATATATATATATATATATATATATATATATATATATATATATATATATATATATATATATATATATATATATATATATATATATATATATATATATATATATATATATATATATATAAAATATATATATATATATATATATATATATATATATATATATATATATATATATATATATATATATATATATATATATATATATATATATATATATATATATATATATATATATATATAATCCACTATGATATAATCTAATGCTCTTATGACACCCTCATCTAGCCCTCCAATATCTAGGCTTAAAGCTCTCAGAGCCGACACCCCATGGCCACCCACCCTCTACAACCTATCTGTTTCATAGTATCGCTCGTGACGGAAGGATCCCATGCAGAAAACGAAACATCACCTCACGCACCCTAGGGTTTAACTTCATCGTACTAAATCTATACCAAGTGCTCTTCCACGTATACATGGGGAACAAGCCCTCAATTGGGACAACGCACCTACCTACAAGCAACCTACACAAATCCCTTATTCGAACCTTTCTCAATTCCTTAACCAACATCACGGCCCTCAAAACGATTTTGCATTTCAGCAACTCCATTCCTCGATACCACATACCCAGCCTGTCATGTATCCTTTCCAACTGCCCCGCGTTCACACCAACATGCAAAACTTCCCATTTAAGAAACACACATTTAGCCCTCCGTCTCAAATCCATCAATCCCAACCCACCCTGACGTACAGGTAACATTACAACTTCTGGAAATAAATGGTATAAAATACCGACACAATGGAAATATAAACATAAATGCAGTATAATGTGATCCTTTATTGACAACGTTTCACCCACACAGTGGGCTTTTCCAAGTCACACACGGATCTACCTGGGATTGGAAGGTACGAGAGTATTTATAGTCATGTTCAGAATGTTGAGGTCAGGTGGAGAATGCTGCATCTGATGATCTACCGGGTGGGGTTATAGAGTCTTGGGTAGCTTGGCAGGGGTATTGGACAAGTTGCAGACCTTCTGCAGTGTTCTATGTTCTTATGTGGGATAGCGATGAAGAAGTTTCTTGGCGAGTGGTTCATCTATGTTATAGAAGCCATTGTTCTGGTTGAAATTGTTGGTTATAGAGATAAGCGATGATTTCAAGATTCTTCTGTATTGAGTGTTGTCTTCTGTGGCTATAAGTCTTGAGTTTCTGTAGTTAATTAAATGGTTGTGTGAATTGCGATGTTGTACACAGGCATTCCTTGTATCGTCAGTCCTGCTTCCATATTGGTGTTTTGAAATGCGTGTTTGGAGGTCTCTTGATGTTTGTATACTGCATTTGTGTTTATATTTCCATTGTGTCGGTATTTTATACCATTTATTTCCATCGTGTCAAACACTGCAGTAGAAATGGATCCTTCACACAGAGAATACCTGGACCTTCTTCTAAAGGCTTACTCACTTCGCAACAGACACAATTTTCTTCGTGATTGCATCCAAGAAATGGTCTTACCAAGATCTACACCTCCTCAAATTGCCAACATCAAACCACCTTTCTCCGCTACAGCTCGGACCTACCTTGAAGAGTGCGCAGATGACTTAAACAATGCTACAAAGAAAGCTTTTCTCCAAGCCAGAACACTAGGCACAACACTCCGGGGCAACATGAACAGACGCACCGCCGAAATCATTCGCAGCAGAGTTACCACAGCGAATGTTCAACAGAAGATCAGACTTACTAGAAAACTACAAACACTCTGCGATAATAGTAATTGGAAAAGCTTAGGAAGACCTGAAATTATTCAAAACCTTTCATCTCGTCCACTGTCAACCACAGAAACTGAAGCCCTCAGCTTAGGCCTCAAATTCGCAACAGGAATTACGAAACCAAAACAAGACCTCAATTTCATCGCCAAAAACTACAGACACAATGACTCCGACTTCCAAAAAGGCTATCTTCAAGGCATCATCTCAGCAGCCATCTCAACACGCAGCTCCCCAGTCATACCTCGACGTTACATCAATGCACTCAAAGGTTTAGCAGAAGACACGACCATTAGGGTCACCACCGCTGATAAAGGAGGTGGTGTTGTTATCATGAACACTGACGATTACAGGAACAAAATGCTCAATCTACTTAATGACCCAGATACCTACAAACCTCTCACAACTAACCAAGTGGACAACCTTACTAAAACTTTTCTTCAAAGGACTCGCTGCATTCTGAGGGGCTCAGAACAAGGAAAGAAACTTCTGCACACCATGCCCAGCAACCCCAGACCTGCCAGAATGTACGGCCTGCCAAAGACTCACAAGCCTGGTATCCCACTGAGGCCCATATCCTCGGGAATAGGCAGTGCTCCCCACCAGCTCTCAGGAATTCTCGCCAAACACCTCTCTAAACTCTTGGGCACTATCAGTCCAGCACATCTCAAACACTCGGGTGATCTTCTCAATCGCATTCGCAACATCAACATCAGGAACAAGAAACTTTCCAGCCTTGACGTGACTTCCCTATTCACCAAAGTACCTACTACACAAGCCATCGATCTCTTGCGCAGGAAAATTGACGATTCACTTGATCTTCCCATTCCAGCCAGCGATTTCATCGACCTTGTTGAACTATGTGTTGGCTTTACGTGTTTCTCCTTCGAAAATCACCTCTTTCAGCAGACTTTTGGACTACCCATGGGTTCGCCACTCAGTGCAGTCCTGGCGAACTTATACATGGAACATCTAGAAGCCGAACGTTTCTCCACCATTATTCCTTCGTCTGTCACCTGGCTCCGTTATGTTGACGACATTCTCCTCATAACTCCTAAACGCTTCAACGTTCAAGCTCTCCAAGACAAGCTCAACCAGGTCGAGCCTTCAATCCAGTTCACACTTGAAGAAGAAGTCGACAACACTCTTCCTTTCCTTGATGTTCTGCTCTGCAAAGCTGACCACGAACTTCGTTTTAAAGTCTATCGAAAACCCACCAACCAAAACGATCTTATCCACTTCTACTCTCACCACTACACCAAAACCAAACGTGGTGTGATTATAGGCTTCTTCCTACGTGCACTCAGAATCTGCAGCAATGAGTTCCTTGAGGAAGAATGCACTATAATTGAACAAGTATTTTCTAAACTCCACTATCCTCGTCACTTCATCAGAGACTGCAGACGGCGGGCATTAAACATCTTCAACACACCCAGAGAAGACACTGCCGAGAAGAGATACATAGTCCTCCCCACCAACTCCATTGCCAAACATGTTTCCAACATCTTTGCCAAAACATCATTCCAAGTATCTACCTCCACAACCACGACCATCAAGGACATCACCAGTAGTAGACAGGACAAGCCTCCATCCTCTGCAGGGGTATACATAATCCCTTGTAATGACTGCAACAAATTATATGTGGGCGAAACATCAAGAGACCTCCAAACACGCATTTCAGAACACCAATATGCAAGCAGGACTGACGATACAAGGAATGCCTGTGTACAACATCGCAATTCACACAACCATTTAATTAACTACAGAAACTCAAGACTTATAGCCACAGAAGACAACACTCAATACCGAAGAATCCTGGAATCATCGCTTATCTCTATAACCAACAATTTCAACCAGAACAATGGCTTCTATAACATAGCTGAACCACTCGCCAAGAAACTTCTTTATCGCTATCCCACATAAGAACATAGAACACTGCAGAAGGTCTACAACTTGTCCAATACCCCTGCCAAGCTACCCAAGACTCTATAACCCCACCCGGTAGATCATCAGATGCAGCATTCTCCACCTGACCTCAACATTCTGAACATGACTATAAATACTCTCGTACCTTCCAACCCCAGGTAGATCCGTGTGTGACTTGAAAAAGCCCACTGTGTGGGTGAAACGTTGTCAATAAAGGATCACATTATACTGCATTTGTGTTTATATTTCCATTACAACTTCTCACCTTAACCAATCACAACGTGAACCCCACAAAAATTTGAACACCCGTCTTAAGATCCCTGCAATCGCTGTCCCTGTAATTGGGAACACAGCTGCGACATGGCAAACCTTACTGTACAATAAAATGTTTACGACTATCAATCGCTGTACAAGAGTTAGGTGTTGGGGTCTCAAAACACCTAGACGCCCCACGATCCTTTCCAATAACCTATCCGAGTTTTCCACCCGCGCCGCAACCATGTCATCCATATAAATAATACCACAAATCTTTTAAGACAACGCCCATTCTTTAACAACATTACATCTCCCCCCCAACACCCCTACCCAAGAACCCAACCCCATGCACCTTGACTTCTCACTATTTACTTGCATTCCCGTGGCACTTCCAAACAATAGCACAATCTCATCCAAAACTCTCATTGACATCCCTTCACGAATGAGAACAGTGGTGTCGTCTACATATCCAATTAATCCCGGCCAGGCCCTCCCACCCTCCACACTTCCCTCACCTTGAGTACATAAGCTACGTTCAACCATTCTATAAAAGGGGTCCTGAAAACACACAAACAATATTTGGGACATGAGGCATCCCTTTCTAAGGCCTCTACCCATTGCAATTTCCCTCCCCATACGCCCATTAATCTGTATCTTCATTTTTGCCCCCTTATACAATGTATTTACCCACTCGACTATTTCCTTCCCATAACCCTGTCTCCTAAGTATAACCTGCAAAGCTCTCCTTTCCACTCTATCATAAGCTCCCTGCCAATCTAGAGCCAACAAAGTCGCCCCCCCACCCCCACCTTTATCTTCCACAAAACTTCGCAGTGTCCCATGTCCTTCAATCATCAACCTTCCCGGCAACCCAAACTAAGATTTTGACACCACCCTCCCCACAACACATTTGAACCTATTACCTAAAATTTTTGCAAACACCTTATAGTCTGCACACATCAGCGATATGGCTCGGTACTCCCGTAGGGTGGGCTGCCCCTTGACCTCCGGGACCAACACTACAACTGCTGTTACCTGCTTCTCCCCAAACTCACCCTTCTCCTTCATACGATTAAATAACCTAACTATAAATCCCCTTATTAACATCCAATGTTGTAAATAAAATTCTACTGGGAGACCGTCAATACCCGAAGCTTTCCCCTTCCTCATTTCCCTTAACGCATTCTCTGTTTCCTCTGCTGAAATAATCCCACCTAAAGCCTTTCTGTCACTATTTTCTAAATTACAAGTCACATACATACACACCTTGTCTAAAGCCACGTCGCGCTCCCCCACTTGTCCAGTACTTCTCATACCATGCCTCCACATATGCACACATCCCCTTTGTGGTTCTTATCTCCTGCCCTGCTCTATAAGTCCCGACCGTCTCCATTACCTCTAAACTTGGGATAGCCATCACCGCCTGCCTTTGCTTTTGATGCCGCAAAACACACGCTGACGGCTTGTCGCCCCAAAGCACTTCTTCCACCCCTTCCTGCACCCTTACAGCTTGAAACCTTTCATTTTGTAACATCCTCAATCTCCCTTTTATTTCCACTATTTTATCCATAGGAAAATTATTCCCAATCATCTCCTGCCCATAGCAACCTCTTAACCTATCCTCTAAATAGTTAGCCAGCCTATATGTTAAAGTATTAGTATGTTTTCCTTCCCTCACATAAAACCCTCATATAAAACTTTCTAATCCTTTCCTTCGCAACACAATCCCGCGATGTCGTCCACTCCCTGTTCTTCCACACTAAGCTCCCTCCATAGGATTGAAAACCCCTCCAACCCCTCCTCTTCACCTAACACACTTATATTTAGTTTCCAATAACTTCTGTATATTTCCGCGAGCGCCCCCACCCTACCTCCACCACCACTGCCCTATGATCTGACATAATAGCCTTAACAGTACTGAAAGATTTCACATCCACTCCCTGAGACAGGTACACTCTATCTAGCCTCAGAGCATATCCACTCCAAACAAACGTATGTTCTGTCTGCCCCTCCCCCCCCCCGAACGCATTACGTAACCTAACATCCCTTAACAATTCCCTAAGAGCCACAGACACATATCCAGTCCCTTTTGGGTCCACGTCAGCCACCCTGATTACACAATTCCAGTCCCCACCAACTATTGCCACGTCTAGCAGTGCACGTAAGAAAAACACAAGATCCTCGCACACAAAATCATTCTTTACCTGTATGTTATTTTCTGCCGGTGCATACACACTCACAAAAGACACACGCTTACCCATCCACCACCCAACCACACGCAACACCCTCCCTCCCCCTCACTTCTCTGCAAAACAAACGGGCTAGTCTCCCTTATTAAAATACCCACACCACCTTTTAGACGGGGAGATGGCAGGGTAACTACTCGAAACCCTGCCACCTCCAACACCCTACCCTCTTTAAAATTATGCTCCTGGAGGAACACAACATCCACCCTAGATTTATTCAGGAAAGCACGAAACCATTCTCTCTTCATACTGCTACATAAACCATTAACATTTACAGTCATACACCTAAGGCCTTTTAAATTTTCCACCATTGCCTCCTCTCCTCACTCTTTACAACTCCAGAGCTTGAATTCATGTTTGACACCTTCAGAGTACTCTCTTTCCCCCCCTTCTTCCGGTGCCTCCTATCATGGCTACCACCACCTACACCACTACCTTCACCCTCCAACTCAGTCTGTTTCCCAGGCCTTTGCGCTGGCATCACGACGTCATCAGAATCTGATGTAGCCGCCCTTTTTCTCGTGACAGTCACATTACACATATCTTGATCCGGTGTTGCATAACTATGAACCTCCACCTCCACCTGACAATGGTATATGGATTCTAGGGACGACTCCAAATCACCATCACTTCCCAAAATATCACATCCCCGACATACTGGAAGCGATGACTCCAATGACACCTCGCTCAGATGTAATGTCCCCCTCAGGAGGTGACAAAGTCTTCAAAACCTCCACCAATTCCTCCTCAATTTCAATAACCTCCTCCTGTAGTTGCTGCTCCTCCTTATCCACAGGAAGAGACACCGGGTCAGGCAACTGGGGGAGGGTCTCCAACCCACCTCCAGTCATGTGTGCCCGATCCACTATCTCACTCCACAAAACACCATGCCCTCCATCTGATGGTTGTTCCACACCTGCCACCTTTGAAGCCGGGGCTGCGACGTCCACCACAGGTCCAGACACACGTCTCTGCTTGTCACAAGTCGCTGCTATGTGGTCATACTCACCACATAGGCGGCAGTTACGTCGTTGCCCTGGATACATAACGATGACCTGCGTCCTGAATTCTTGTAGATAAACATAGGACGGTATTGGGTGTCTCAAAGTCATTTTGAGGTTGAAAGTACCCTCTGGCAGACCAGCATAGGTGCCTCCCACCCACAAACCATGCTGGGCAAAATGAACTGTTCCATACTTCTCAAAAACTTTCCTGATATCCACCTCGTCTGCCTCAAAGGGAACGTTGCATAACTTGATCCACATATAATGTTGTGAGACATCAATCATTCTCACACAGACAGCTGCTGTGACGGTAAGACTCACGTCCTGAAACCGATTGACTAACGATTTATAGACCATTGCCATAAGCAGTTTTGCAAAAATTCTATGGGCTCCATTTAAGCAACCCCATATAATTCTCCATCTTGTATACCGTACGTCTCTCTGATGATCTTGGGTAATAAGACTTGCACAGAACTAGGTGTAATCATTCCTCGAAGAAGCTCTATGCCAACAGTATTAATCCTGCTTCTAAGACTAACCACCATTTTGACAACAGCAGTTCACCTATATTGTCAGCAGAGGCGTAACAGCACCACCTCACACCATTGCAGCCAGGCAACTCAATAATTGGATGAACCATTGATATACACAATATGAAACTAAAAAGCTTGGAGTGCCAATGTCCACCTCAAGAGGCGACTATTGGTTCCCTTAAAAGTTTCTAGGTATATCAAAGGTTTGTGATCTGTCACTAAAATAAATTCTTTTCCCAGTAAATAAAATTTAAGCTTGGAGATAGAAAGACCCCGCACACCTTGATCACTTGATCAAGGCCCAACCGAAACAATTCATAGTGTTTGCTTACGTGTCTTTCTAAACCAACTTGTCGGTATTTATTACCAAGGTTTATACCAAGCTTGGAGATACCCCGCACAAGGGCCAAACATTCCTTTTCTATGGTAGAGTATCTCATTTCTGCAGGAAGAATTTCCTGCTTAGGAAGCATACAGGGAAGGGTACACCTTCATGGTACTGTAGTAACACCACCTAAGTCGGTATTGGAGGCATCAGTTATTAAACAAAATGGTTTATTAATATCTGGAATCTTAAGTATAGGGTCTTTTGAGATGTTTTTAATCTCATTAAACTTTTCTCGAGCTACGTCAGAAAGTTCAAGAGGTTCCTTTACAGACTTTTTAAGGTAGTCGGACAAGATGCCTGTAAGATCGGCAATATTGGAGATAAACCGTGCATAAAAATTTACAGAACCAGGAAAGCTACGCATGACCTTCTTGGTTTTGGGGAATTTAAACTCTAATAAAGCTTTGATCTTACTGGGAAGAGACTGCAAAGAATTATTTAAATCTTACAAATTTTCTCCTTAAATGGATATTCAGTTTATTTAACACAAATGTCTTGAAAACATTTAAAGGAAGGCCTTTCCAGTCCCCAGTAACTTATTAATTTAGTTTATATTAAAAATAGATTAAATCTTATAAAAAAAATACCAAAAAATTCAGAGACAGGGAAAGAAACCTTTTTCAAGCCTTATCGTAACCAAGGAAGTCCCCCGCACCCAAATAAATGCAAATCTAACCATGACTAATTTAATATAAAACACTAATCTATAACACCACCACTCATAAACAAAATTCTGGTAAATTCAGCCATAAAAATCAATACAAACCCTCCTCTCCCATACTCCACATTAAACAATGAAGCCAACTCAGAGTGGTGACCTGTACTTAACTCTGTGAAGAAGTGTCTTGTGTGCTCTCCGTGGACTGAACCAAGATGCCCTCCATCGAGCAACTTTACCAGCAGCTTAAGGGAGAATCTTTCAGTGGGCTGCAGAAAACAATATGAAGTTCAACGATGAGAAATTTCAATTACTCAGATATGGTAAACACGAGGAAATTAATTCTTCATCAGAGTACAAAACAAATTCTGGCCACAAAATAGAGCGAAACGCCAACGTCAAAGACCTGGGAGTGATCATGTCGGAGGATTTCACCTTCAAGGACCATAACATTGTATCAATCGCATCTGCTAGAAAAATGACAGGATGGATAATGAGAACCTTCAAAACTATGGAGGCCAAGCCCATGATGACACTCTTCAGGTCATTTGTTCTATCTAGGCTGGAATATTGCTGCACACTAACAACACCTTTCAAGGCAGGTGAAATTGCTGACCTAGAAAATGTACAGAGAACCTTCACGGCGCGCATAACGGAGATAAAACACCTCAATTACTGGGAGCACTTGAGGTTCCTAAACCTGTATTCCCTGGAATGCAGGCGGGAGAGATACATGATTATATACACCTGGAAAATCCTAGAGGGACTAGTGCCGAACTTGCACACGAAAATCACTCACTACGAAAGCAAAAGACTTGGCAGAAGATGCAACATCCCCCCAATGAAAAGCAGGGGTGTCACTAGCACGTTAAGAGACCATACAATAAGTGTCAGGGGCCCGAGACTGTTCAACTGCCTCCCAGCATACATACCTGGAGTTTACCTGGAGAGAGTTCCGGGGGTCAACGCCCCCGCGGCCCGGTCTGTGACCAGGCCTCCTGGTGGATCAGAGCCTGATCAACCAGGCTGTTGCTGCTGGCTGCACGCAAACCAACGTACGAGCCACAGCCCGGCTGATCAGGAACTGACTTTAGGTGCTTGTCCAGTGCCAGCTTGAAGACTGCCAGGGGTCTGTTGGTAATCCCCCTTATGTGTGCTGGGAGGCAGTTGAACAGTCTCGGGCCCCTGACACTTATTGTATGGTCTCTTATCGTGCTAGTGACACCCCTGCTTTTCATTGGGGGGATGGTGCATCGTCTGCCAAGTCTTTTGCTTTCGTAGTGAGTGATTTTCGTGTGCAAGTTCGGTACTAGTCCCTCTAGGATTTTCCAGGTGTATATAATCATGTATCTCTTCCTCCTGCGTTCCAGGGAATACAGGTTTAGGAACCTCAAGCGCTCCCAGTAATTGAGGTGTTTTATCTCCGTTATGCGCGCCGTGAAAGTTCTCTGTACATTTTCTAGGTCGGCAATTTCACCTGCCTTGAAAGGTGCTGTTAGTGTGCAGCAATACTCCAGCCTAGATAGAACAAGTGACCTGAAGAGTGTCATCATGGGCTTGGCCTCCCTACTTCTGAAGGTTCTCATTATCCATCCTGTCATTTTTCTAGCAGATGCGATTGATACAATGTTATGGTCCTTGAAGGTGAGATCCTCCGACATGATCACTCCCAGGTCTTTGACGTTGGTGTTTCGCTCTATTTTGTGGCCAGAATTTGTTTTGTACTCTGATGAAGATTTAATTTCCTCATGTTTACCATATCTGAGTAATTGAAATTTCTCATCTTTGAACTTCATATTGTTTTCTGCAGCCCACTGAAAGATTTGGTTCATGTCCGCCTGGGGCCTTGCAGTGTCTACCTAAAGTCGGTTCATGACCAGCCGGGCTGTGGCTCGTACGTTGGTTTGCGTGCAGCCAGAAGTAACAGCCTGGTTGATCAGGCTCTGATCCACCAGGAGGCCTGGTCACAGACCGGGCCGCGGGGGCGTTGACCCCCGGAACTCTCTCCAGGTAAACTCCAGGTAGCGAAGATAGAGATACGGTGATTGACTGATGAAAACAAGAGGATTCGTAGTAATCCTCCTGTTGTGAGTCCTCAGGTCAAGAAAGGAACCTGGACAGTGGCTGGACAGCATGGAACGAATTTGACGAATGGAAAGGTAGAAACGATGAAGAAGAGAGAGGCTGCTGTGGAAACTGTTGTGGAAACATCTAATGCATTCTCCGTGCTACCCGACGAATGTGAGTCGACCACTGAGAACGTCATGACGAACGACAACAAGGAAGGTAAGAATATTGTTGTTGTTGGTTATAGCCAGTTTAGGTACATGGATAGGGCGTTCTGCTTGAAGGACAGGAGTAGGAGACAGAGGGTTTGCTTTCCTGGGACTGGGATGGAGGATGTTGTTAGCTGGCTTGACAACATCATGAACGGTAATGGGATCAATCCTATTATCTGCCTCAGTGCTGGAGGCAATGATGTGAGGATTTAGTTAGAAGGTTCAGGACAGCAATAGACATAGTTAGGAATAAGGGGGGCGTTCTGTTATATGTGGCATTTTGCCAAGAAGGGATGTTGGAAATGAATGGTTGTTCAGAGCAATTGGTGTTAATTGTTGGCTGGACAAACACTGTAAGGATAATGCAGTACCATTCATTGACAACTGGGACAACTTCTATGGCCAAAATGACATGTATGCCAGGGATGGGGTTCACTTATCCAGGGCAGGTGTGGGTTTTCTTGCTAGCTCAGTTGAGGGGGTTGTTAGGACTTTAAACTAGGATTAGTTAGAGGTATGTGTTTAAATAATGAGTATGGATACATTGACTTAAGCTTTTATATTATGAATCTTAATAATAACAGTCATGGATTAACACTTGGTAATGATAATTTCAGAAATTGTATAAAAGCAAAGGTGAATAAGAAAAATGTGCAGAAGAAAAAACATATGATGGTATTTTATGCTAACAGTCAAAGTGCAAGAAATAAGATTAATGAACTATGTTTGGTAGCATGTGCTGGGAACTTTGATGTCATTGCATTAACTGAAACATGGTATGATTTGAAGAGTCGGGATATGACTGCTGAGTGTAATATTCAAGGGTTTAACTTGTTCCATGTGGATAGATGTGATCGGAAGGGGGGAGGAGTTGCATTATATGTTCGAGAAAATATTAATTGTTGCATAAAAAGAGGTATAAAAATAGATGGAATAGCAACATAATCTGTTTGGGTTGAGTTTGTTGAAAGTCAAGAAAAACTAATTCTATGTGTAATATACCGACCTCCAGGCTTGGATCACGATAGAGGGAGACTTCTTTGGGACGAAATTGTTAGGGCTTCTAGACACAATAACGTAGTAATAGTGGGGGATTTTAACTTTAGCCAAATTGAATGGAATTCTTTGACCGGTAATCTGGAGTCCAGTGACTTTATGGAAACAGTTCAGGACTGTTTTCTGAAGCAGTGTGTAGCAGAGCCTACTAGGGGTAATAATTTGCTCGACCTAGTCTTGTCAAATAAGGAAACTCTCGTAAATAATCTGGAGCTCACTGAAGAGCTTGGCGCAAGTGATCACAAATCCATCACTTTTAGCATTAACTGGAAATACAAGAATAACGATAATACGGTAAAAAAAAATCCCTGATTTTCGTTCTGCCAATTACAATGGACTTTGGAAACACCTGTCTAATCTCAATTGGGGTTATCTATCTAATGATTTTATATTGACGATGATCATGCTTATGATTACGAAGGGATCTGCATTTATGATTTTTTCTTAATAATGTACACCGTGCCCAGAGTATATACATTCCCCAGAGATAAATTAGGTCTAATAATAACGATCCCAAATGGGTTAACAGGAAGTTAAAGTATCTATTAGGGGAAAAAATGGGAATTTATAGGCACATCAGAAGAGGAGAGGTTAACCTTACTGACCAATATGTTCAGCTTAAAAGAGAAGTAAAATGAGGGATTAGGAAGGCTAAACGTGACTATGAAATTAGGGTTGCTAATGAATCAAAGACCAATCCAAAGAGGTTTTATCAAGTGTATAGGACGAAGGGGAAGGAAAAAGTAGGACCTTTGAAAATATGGAATGGACAGCTGTAGGATAACGAACTGGAAATGTGTTCCTTATTTAATGACTAATTTTTTGTCAGTTTTTACACAGGAAGACACAAATGAGATTCCAGAAATTAAAAAATTTTCAGTCCTGATGAATTAAAATTAACTAATATTACTGTCACAAGCGACATGGTTATCAGATAGACAAACTGAAGCAAAATAAGTCCCCGGGGCCACCACGACTTTGCAAATAAAGTAAAGGAGCCTCGGAAGACGTCTATCGTTGAACCTCGCTCTGCACGAGTCACCAAACAAACTGGTTATACAGTAGTAATGTTATTACCCAGTAGTAACATGGCATCTTTCATAGAAAATCCTTCGGATACACCCACAGTCAAGTATCCAATGTAATATTTTCAGTGTAAATAGCTTCTATGTAAGGGGACAGAAAACATCGCTCCTCGGAATGCTTCCAGCAAAAACAGAGGATTGTAATGAAGTGTGTTCAGAAAGGGGAAGTACTCCCTCTCTTATAAGTGAGCAATATGCTCCAGTATCTCTAAAGGCTCTGGCTTCAGTTGTTTTTTAGTGTTCCTGAAGGGAAATATGACTCTGACAGTAATAAGAAGCCATCCTTTCTCTACTTCTTTCAGGGACATGTTACTAGGGACACTATAGATTTTCCCTAACGGTTTGGGCTTATGGGGGCAGTTTGGACGGATGTGACCTACTTTGTTGCATAGGAAGTAGACGACAGGCTTGCCCTTAACTCCCTGCTGACGTTGCAACTGGTGTCACTCTGGATACTGTTGTTGAGTTGCACCATGTTGAGTGGTTTGTCTCTCACCAGGTTGACCGTAAGTTAAGTAGCGTGGCTCAACAGGTGACTTAGTTGGCTGACATAGATGTTCTCCCTCTGGCTGACCCTTCATCCTCCAATGTTGACGATCTCTGCTCATACCAGACAGTGGAAAAGAGAGATGGGACTGGCCGGACAAGGAGCAGTTTTTTTCAAAGGTATCAGCCAACCTGACTGCCTTCAATGCAGTGGTTAAGATACAATCCTGCAGAAAGACTCTAACCTCGGTCCCACAGACTCCAGCAGGTTGTCAACTAGGACAAGCTGCACGAGATCATCGAAGATAGCAACACCACTTGCTTTATACCAGCTGATAAAAGATTTGGTCTGCTGTTGCATAAAATTCACCAGGTATTGACCAAGCTGTCGTCTGCCTAACTTGAATGGCTTCCTATACTTAGCGGGGATGCATTGATAGGTTCCAAGGACTGTGGTCTTCACCACCTGATACTTACAGAACTCAGTGTCATTTAACACTTATGTAAATTCCTGTGCCTTTCAAAACAACACTGTGTGAACCAATGACGCCCAGTGCTGTTCCGGCCACTTCAAGGCTCGAGCCTGATTTTAGAAAGTTTCGAAAAATTGTTCTGGTTCTGCCTTATTGAAGCGGGGAACAAGCTGTACTATTTTCTGTAAACTAAAGTCATTTACAACTTGGGAAAACTGCCTTCATTTTTTCCCTATCAAACTCTTCCTTGGCATATACCTTCTGTTCCTTAGTCTGCTCAAGATTAATTTTCGCCAACTCAAGAGCCAACACAGCTGATTCAGTCAACCTTGTTGCACGAGACTGACGGTTTTGCTCAGTTGATGTATCATTTTCCTCCTGTGAGAACACTGGGGTTTTATTCCTGGCTCCCGTAGAGGGAGGAGTCTGATGTGCCGTCTCCTCTTCTAGAAGTTCGATATTTGTAAGAGTAGGAAGCTGCGCAGCTGTGAGAGTGCGTTCATAATCAATGCCAATGGAACGAGCAATTTGCCAACAACACTGTAGGGAAAATTTAGGCAGATTTACCAACGTATATTCCGACACCAGACGTCTGACTCGTCTAGATGGCATACCCCAACATATAAGTTATTTGCTATGAACAGTACGACTGTAGAATACTCGTACCCCAACGTAACACATTATTTGCAAGACACGATTAGCTATGCACAGTACGACTGCAGAATACGTCCATACACTGGCAAGACTGATACACAATAGCAAAGCTGACTGCAAAAATCTTCGCATAACAGCAAGATTGACCGTAGCGAAGCGAGCACACCGACCAAGCTAGTAGCGAGCTGACAGTGATCATACAATAGCAAGGCTGACCATAGCAAGGCAATTGACACGCAAAGTTTGTGAAGCGTTGGCAAAGCTAATGCAATGCCAGACAGCAAGCTACACAATGTTCCTGCTTCCAACATCACCCTAGGCTCAACCCGTGCTCTAAGTCCAGCTCCAGCTCTCGGACAGGCTACCCACATTACAACCCAGTAGTCCAAAGGCCTGTTATCCTGGGTGTAAAGGGAGCAAAATAAACACAGCAGAAAGAATTTTGACTTATATTATCCTTCACCAAGTAAGAACAGAATTATGTACACTATATACACTATGTACAACAATAGGTATTAGTGCACTCCACGGTAAGCAAGGCAGAATAGAAGCCACTAGAGAGCAGACCGTGCTTCAACCAGCTCTAGAATGGGAATGACAAGGGCAGACAGGTGAGTGGTACCCACAACACCTCTCCGATTGCCAAAACCATCTTCTCATTGGCTGGAACCTGGGTACTGATCGAAGTATGGGGCCCCATCGTCAACCCTTAGCACCTGGTTTGCTGGTTGGGGGAGATATTCTCTCAATGACGGTGTGTACATGCCGAATAAAGGGTACGTACTCTTTGCATGCCACATCATGTGAGTTCATATCCTATTTGTACAGCATGTCAGTTTTATTGTTTTCCCATTAGTTTTCTGTTCTTCACGTTTATTATCAATGAATCGTTTGTGTTATATTGGTTTTAGTAGTATATGTATGGTTGTAGAAAACCTAAAGAACAGTGAATAGTGTATGCCATTGTGGTTTACAAGTGAGACAGTTTTGATGCCTTTTATGTTTGTTACAAAGTAAAAAAAAATTGCGTGTCCTTTACGCATATGGCGACTGTGTAATGTTTAGAATATTTTCTTAAGGTCTTTGTATGGTGTCCAAATTAATTAATTTTTTTTTAATTTTTATTTTTTTTTGTTTTATATGTGCTTACATAGAAAAAAAATGTATGTGTTAGGTTTTTGTTAGTGGTGTGTTGCTTATGTATAAACCACGGTTTTATTGTAATTGTGTTGTGTAATACAATGTTTATGTATCTGTGTTTACGTAAATTGCACACAAATATTATTATTATATATATATATATATATATATATATATATATATATATATATATATATTATATATTATATATATTATATATATATATACATACTTTTTTTTATTTTTTATTATCACACTGGCCGATTCCCACCAAGGCAGGGTGGCCCGAAAAAGAAAAACTTTCACCATCATTCACTCCATCACTGTCTTGCCAGAAGGGTGCTTTACACTACAGTTTTTAAACTGCAACATTAACACCCCTCCTTCAGAGTGCAGGCACTGTACTTCCCATCTCCAGGACTCAAGTCCGGCCTGCCGGTTTCCCTGAACCCCTTCATAAATGTTACTTTGCTCACACTCCAACAGCACGTCAAGTATTAAAAACCATTTGTCTCCATTCACTCCTATCAAACACGCTCACGCATGCCTGCTGGAAGTCCAAGCCCCTCGCACACAAAACCTCCTTTACCCCCTCCCTCCAACCCTTCCTAGGCCGACCCCTACCCCGCCTTCCTTCCACTACAGACTGATACACTCTTGAAGTTATTCTGTTTCGCTCCATTCTCTCTACATGTCCGAACCACCTCAACAACCCTTCCTCAGCCCTCTGGACAACAGTTTTGGTAATCCCGCACCTCCTCCTAACTTCCAAACTACGAATTCTCTGCATTATATTCACACCACACATTGCCCTCAGACATGACATCTCCACTGCCTCCAGCCTTCTCCTCGCTGCAACATTTATCACCCATGCTTCACACCCATATAAGAGCGTTGGTAAAACTATACTCTCATACATTCCCCTCTTTGCCTCCAAGGACAAAGTTCTCTGTCTCCACAGACTCCTAAGTGCACCACTCACTCTTTTTCCCTCATCAATTCTATGATTCACCTCATCTTTCATAGACCCATCCGCTGACACGTCCACTCCCAAATATCTGAATACGTTCACCTCCTCCATACTCTCTCCCTCCAATCTGATATTCAATCTTTCATCACCTAATCTTTTTGTTATCCTCATAACCTTACTCTTTCCTGTATTCACCTTTAATTTTCTTCTTTTGCACACCCTACCAAATTCATCCACCAATCTCTGCAGCTTCTCTTCAGAATCTCCCAAGAGCACAGTGTCATCAGCAAAGAGCAGCTGTGACAACTCCCACCCTGTGTGTGATTCTTTATCTTTTAACTCCACGCCTCTTGCCAAGACCCTCGCATTTACTTCTCTTACAACCCCATCTATAAATATATTAAACAACCACGGTGACATCACACATCCTTGTCTAAGGCCTACTTTTACTGGGAAAAAATTTCCCTCTTTTCTACATACTCTAACTTGAGCCTCACTATCCTCGTAAAAACTCTTCACTGCTTTCAGTAACCTACCTCCTACACCATACACTTGCAACATCTGCCACATTGCCCCCCTATCCACCCTGTCATACGCCTTTTCCAAATCCATAAATGCCACAAAGACCTCTTTAGCCTTATCTAAATACTGTTCACTTATATGTTTCACTGTAAACACCTGGTCCACACACCCCCTACCTTTCCTAAAGCCTCCTTGTTCATCTGCTATCCTATTCTCCGTCTTACTCTTAATTCTTTCAATTATAACTCTACCATACACTTTACCAGGTACACTCAACAGACTTATCCCCCTATAATTTTTGCACTCTCTTTTATCCCCTTTGCCTTTATACAAAGGAACTATGCATGCTCTCTGCCAATCCCTAGGTACCTTACCCTCTTCCATATATTTATTAAATAATTGCACCAACCACTCCAAAACTATATCCCCACCTGCTTTTAACATTTCTATCTTTATCCCATCAATCCCGGCTGCCTTACCCCCTTTCATTTTACCTACTGCCTCACGAACTTCCCCCACACTCACAACTGGCTCTTCCTCACTCCTACAAGATGTTATTCCTCCTTGCCCTATACACGAAATCACAGCTTCCCTATCTTCATCAACATTTAACAATTCCTCAAAATATTCCCTCCATCTTCCCAATACCTCTAACTCTCCATTTAATAACTCTCCTCTCCTATTTTTAACTGACAAATCCATTTGTTCTCTAGGCTTCCTTAACTTGTTAATCTCACTCCAAAACTTTTTCTTATTTTCAACAAAATTTGTTGATAACAGCTCACCCACTCTCTCATTTGCTCTCTTTTTACATTGCTTCACCACTCTCTTAACCTCTCTCTTTTTCTCCATATACTCTTCCCTCCTTGCATCACTTCTACTTTGTAAAAACTTCTCATATGCTAACTTTTTCTCCCTTACTACTCTCTTTACATCATCATTCCACCAATCGCTCCTCTTCCCTCCTGCACCCACTTTCCTGTAACCACAAACTTCTGCTGAACACTCTAACACTACATTTTTAAACCTACCCCATTCCTCTTCGACCCCATTGCCTATGCTCTCATTAGCCCATCTATCCTCCAATAGCTGAATATATATATATATATATATATATATATATATATATATATATATATATATATATATATACATATATATATATATATATATATGTCGTGCCGAATAGGCAGAACTTGCGATCTTGGCTTAAATAGCAACGCTCATCTTGCCATATAGGACAAGTGAAAATTTGTGTATGCAATAATTTCGCCAAAATCATTCTGAACCTAACGAAAAAAAATTATTTGATTGTGTTTGTTTAGTATTAAATTATTGTAAACGTATTTAAAATATATTTAGTTGGGTTAGGCTAAATTAAATTGTTCTTGTTATAATAAGGTTAGGTAAGTTTTCTAAGTTCCTTTTGGTGCAAAATTATAAATTTTTACTTCAACATTAATGAAAAAAAATATATCTTTAAACGTATAAGAGAAAATTTTAGAAAGAACTTAATTTTAAATGAGTTCTTGCTAATTGACCAGTTTTACATATTCGGCACTGTCAAGAAATTTTAATGAAAATAAGAAAAAATTTTGGAGTGAGTTAAACAAGTTAACAAAGCCTAGGGAAAGTATGGATTTGTCAGTTAAAAACAGAGTAGGGGAGTTAGTAGATGGGGAGAGGGAGGTATTAGGTAGATGGCAAGAATATTTTGAGGAACTTTTAAATGTTAAGGAAGAAAGGGAGGCAGTAATTTCATGCACTGGCCAGGGAGGTATACCAACTTTGAGGAGTGAAGAAGAGCAGAATGTAAGTGTGGGGGAGGTACGTGAGGCATTACGTAGAATGAAAGGGGGTAAAGCAGCTGGAACTGATGGGATCATGACAGAAATGTTAAAAGCAGGGGAGATATAGTGTTGGAGTGGTTGGTACTTTTGTTTAATAAATGTATGAAAGAGGGTAAGGTACCTAGGGATTGGCGGAGAGCATGTATAGTCCCTTTATATAAAGGGAAAGGGGACAAAAGAGATTGTAAAAATTATAGAGGAATAAGTTTATAACGGTAGGGTTATAATTGAAAGAATTAGAGGTAAGACAGAATGTAGAATTGCGGACGAGCAAGGAGGCTTCAGAGTGGGTAGGGGATGTGTAGATCAAGTGTTTACATTGAAGCATATATGTGAACAGTATTTAGGTAAAGGTAGGGAAGTTTTTATTGCATTTATGGATTTAGAAAAGGCATATGATAGAGTGGATAGAGGAGCAATGTGGCAGATGTTGCAAGTATATGGAATAGGTGGTAAGTTATTAAATGCTGTAAAGAGTTTTTATGAGGATAGTGAGGCTCAGGTTAGGGTGTGTAGAAGAGAGGGAGAATACTTCCCGGTAAAAGTAGGTCTTAGACAGGGATGTGTAATGTCACCATGGTTGTTTAATATATTTATAGATGGGGTTGTAAAAGAAGTAAATGCTAGGGTGTTCGGGAGAGGGGTGGGATTAAATTATGGGGAATCAAATTCAAAATGGGAATTGACACAGTTACTTTTTGCTGATGATACTGTGCTTATGGGAGATTCTAAAGAAAAATTACAAAAGTTAGTGGATGAGTTTGAGAATGTGTGTAAAGGTAGAAAGTTGAAAGTGAACATAGAAAAGAGTAAGGTGATGAGGGTATCAAATGATTTAGATAAAGAAAAATTGGATATCAAATTGGGGAGGAGGAGTATGGAAGAAGTGAATGTTTTCAGATACTTGGGAGTTGACGTGTCGGCGGATGGATTTATGAAGGATGAGGTTAATCATAGAATTGATGAGGGAAAAAAGGTGAGTGGTGCGTTGAGGTTTATGTGGAGTCAAAAAACGTTATCTATGGAGGCAAAGAAGGGAATGTATGAAAGTATAGTAGTACCAACACTCTTATATGGATGTGAAGCTTGGGTGGTAAATGCAGCAGCAAGGAGACGGTTGGAGGCAGTGGAGATGTCCTGTCTAAGGGCAATGTGTGGTGTAAATATTATGCAGAAAATTCGGAGTGTGGAAATTAGGAGAAGGTGTGGAGTTAATAAAAGTATTAGAGGGCAGAAGAGGGGGTGTTGAGGTGGTTTGGTCATTTAGAGAGAATGGATCAAAGTAGAATGACATGGAAAGCATATAAATCTATAGGGGAAGGAAAGAGGGGTAGGGGTCGTCCTCGAAAGGGTTGGAAAGAGGGGGTAAAGGAGGTTTTGTGGGTGAGGGGCTTGGACTTCCAGCAAGCGTGCATGAGCGTGTTAGATAGGAGTGAATGGAGACGAATGATACTTGGGACCTGACGATCTGTTGGAGTGTGAGCAGGGTAATATTTAGTGAGGGGATTCAGGGAAACCGGTTATTTTCATATAGTCGGACTTGAGTCCTGGAAATGGGAAGTACAATGCCTGCACTTTAAAGGAGGGGTTTGGGATATTGGCAGTTTGGAGGGATATGTTGTGTATCTATACGTATATGCTTCTAAACTGTTGTATTCTGAGCACCTCTGCAAAAGCAGTGATAATGTGTGAGTGTGGTGAAAGTGTTGAATGATGATGAAAGTATTTTCTTTTTGGGGATTTTCTTTCTTTTTTTTGGGTCACCCTGCCTCGGTGGGAGACGGCCGACTTGTTGAAATATATATATATATATATATATATATATATATATATATATATATATATATATATATATATATATATATATATATATATATATATATATATATATATATATTAAAGGTGAATACAGGAAAGAGTAAGGTTATGAGGATAACAAAAAGATTAGGTGATGAAAGATTGAATATCAGATTGGAGGGAGAGAGTATGGAGGACGTGAACGTATTCAGATATTTGGGAGTGGACGTGTCAGCGGATGGGTCTATGAAAGATGAGGTGAATCATAGAATTGATGAGGGAAAAAGAGTGAGTGGTGCACTTAGGAGTCTGTGGAGACAAAGAACTTTGTCCTTGGAGGCAAAGAGGGGAATGTATGAGAGTATAGTTTTACCAACGCTCTTATATGGGTGTGAAGCGTGGGTGATGAATGTTGCAGCGAGGAGAAGGCTGAAGGCAGTGGAGATGTCATGTCTGAGGGCAATGTGTGGTGTGAATATAATGCAGAGAATTCGTAGTTTGGAAGTTAGGAGGAGGTGCGGGATTACCAAAACTGTTGTCCAGAGGGCTGAGGAAGGGTTGTTGAGGTGGTTCGGACATGTAGAGAGAATGGAGCGAAACAGAATGACTTCAAGAGTGTATCAGTCTGTAGTGGAAGGAAGGCGGGGTAGGGGTCGGCCTAGGAAGGGTTGGAGGGAGGGGGTAAAGGAGGTTTTGTGTGCGAGGGGCTTGGACTTCCAGCAGGCATGCGTGAGCGTGTTTGATAGGAGTGAATGGAGACAAATGGTTTTTAATACTTGACGTGCTGTTGGAGTGTGAGCAAAGTAACATTTATGAAGGGATTCAGGGAAACCGGCAGGCCGGACTTGAGTCCTGGAGATGGGAAGTACAGTGCCTGCACTCTGAAGGAGGGGTGTTAATGTTGCAGTTTAAAAACTGTAGTGTAAAGCACCCTTCTGGCAAGACAGTGATGGAGTGAATGATGGTGAAAGTTTTTCTTTTTCGGGCCACCCTGCCTTGGTGGGAATCGGCCGGTGTGATAATAAAAAATAAATAAAAAATATATATATATAATATATATATATATATATATATATATATATATATTATATATATATATATATGCAAAACAACCACTGTGAAAGAGTAGTGAAATTCCAAGCGCTTTCGTGACTACTCACATTGTCAAGGAACTATGAAAGTAATACATCAAAGGAAGGCAGTTAAAGGGCTAAGATCACACCTCACAGTCAACTCCCACTCATAAGAAACTCATAAGAAAAGAGGAACACTGCAGTAGGTCTGCTGGTCCAACTAGACAGGTCCTCACGACATCCCACTAACTAAATACTCTCATTTGCTGCCTGACCACGGTAGAGTGCGGTTATGCTCTGCACCCCTCTGCTGTTTTCAGGAGACCAACCTTGTACCAACATGGCGCTGAGTGTGAGGAGGCGTGTAAATACCCTTGGTATTGAGCTGCTTCGTGGGGCGATTTCACCCTCTTCAGCGCAGGTATTACTCCCAACAATCATTAGGGAGACCTATGGTATCCAGGACGATGAGGTGTATGGTGTTGCCCTGAATGGGGCATGCAGAATCTTCGTCAAACTGAATTCCACGTCCGTGTACGAGTCTTTGGTGACAAGATTCCAAGACGTGAGTCTTGACGCTACTCCAGCTGTAAAGGTGCGTTTGATCGACGTATCTCGCCACTTTACGTGGGTTAAGATTCGTAATGTCCCATTTGAGGCAGATGAGGCTGACATCAGGAGTGTTTTTGAGGCATATGGGACCGTACATCTGGCACAACAGGGCAAGTGGACGGCAGGTGCTTACATGGGCCGTCTGGAGGGAACCTTTTCCCTGAAGATGACTCTGAGACATCCCATACCGTCTTATCAGGCTCTGGTGGCCTGGTGGTTAACGCTCTCGCTTCACACGGCGAGGGCCTGGGTTCGATTCCCAGCCAGAGTAGAAACATTGGGCGTGTTTCTTTCCACCTGTTGTCTATGTTCCCCATCAGTAAAATGGGTACCTGGGTGTTAATCGACTGGTGTGGGTCGCATCCTGGGACACTGACCTAATTAAGATAAGATAAGAGATAAGATAAGATTTCGTTCGGATTTTTAACCCCGGAGGGTTAGCCACCCAGGATAACCCAAGAAAGTCAGTGCGTCATCGAGGACTGTCTAACTTATTTCCATTGGGGTCCTTAATCTTGTCCCCCAGGATGCGACCCACACCAGTCGACTAACACCCAGGTACCTATTTGCTGCTAGGTGAATAGGACAACAGGTGTAAGGAAACGTGTCGAATGTTTCCACCCGCCGGGAATCGAGCTTTAGCCACCAGGCCACCGGGCCACCGAGATGCCCAGCATAACAAGTGGCTTTCTATGTAGTAGTATGTCATTGTTGTCAGCTAGGACTGTATACCATGTACATGTACTTGTAGTAAATAAAGATTATTATTATTATGTCGTGTTGGAGGACTTCAGGACGCAAGTTATGGTATCGTACGCTTGACAGAGACGTACGTGCAGAATATGTGGGGCGTACGACCATATGGCGGCAGCGTGTGTGAAGCTGAGGAGGGCGTCTGCACAAACTGGTGAAGCACCAGTTACCAGCGTGGTAGCTGTTGTTGAGAGCCCCACGCGAAAGCAAGGGCTTGGGCGCTTGTGGAATGAAGAGGTGGAGGATTCCAAAGAGGAGATTGGCGTGTGTGAGGTAAGCTGTGACGTAAAAGGATCTGTTACTAGGCAAGGGAATAGTACAGAAGTGCAAGTGCAGGAGGAGGTGCAGGCTCTAGAGGAAGAGCTTCAGGAAGTGTTGAGGACATTGATGCCACCTGCAGAGGATGTTGTTCCTGAGATGGTGAGAGGCACGGCGTTGCCTGTAGAGGAATGTAATGATAAAAACCATAGCAGGGTTGACGGGCCAACTAGTAAGCGTGAATTGTCGCCGTGTGCTGTAGAACGAGGCGTGGTGGAGGTTGAGGTACATCGTGAGGGAACCTCTGAAGATAACATGGATGTGGAGGGCATCACGAGGAAGAGAGCGGCGGCGTCAGACTCAGATGATGTCCTGACGCCGGCGCAGAGGTCTGGGAGGAAGGAAGAGCACTGTCAAGGCAGTCACGATAAGAGGCATCGAAAAAAAGGGGCAGGGGTTGATGGTGTGAAGCTTTGTGCTGGCTCTGGGGCAGGAGACCCTGGGATGAATGAAGAGAGGAGGAAGGGTTGGAAACTATAAAGAGGCCTTAGGTGTATGACTGTGAACGTAAATGGACTGTGTAATAGTGTGAAGAGGGAATGGTTTCGAATGTTTCTGTGTAAATATAGGGTGGATGTAGTGTTCCTGCAAGAACACAATTTCAAGAGAGCTCGAGGTGGAGGGGTTTCAGGTCATGACTCTGCCATCTGCACGTCTGAAAGGTGGTGTGGGTATATTGATCAGGGAGGCGAGCCCATTTGTGTTGCTAAGAAATGAGGGGGGAGGGGGGGAGAGTATTGCGCGTGGATGGGTGGTGGATGGGGTAGAGGGTATCCTTTGTAAGTGTGTATGCACCAGCAGAAAATGATGTGAGAGTAAAAAGGGATTTTGTATGTGAAGAACTAGTTTTCTTCTTACGTGGTTTACCTGAAGTGGCCGTCGTTGGTGGGGACTGGAACTGCGTTATTAGGAGGGCTGACGTGGAACCAAAAGGGGCGGGGCACGTGTCGGCGGCCTTGCGAGATCTTTTGAGGGATATTCAGTTGCGGGATGCGGTTGGAGGAGGGGCATGTGAGGTAGAGCACACTTTTGTAAGAAGGGGTTACGCAGCTAGGTTGGATAGGCTGTATGTATCTCAAGGGGTTGGGCTGACATTTTTCCGTACAATAGAAGTAGCTTATTCGGATCATCGGGCGGTAGTAGCAGAGGTGGGGTGGGAGTCACTAGCAGGTATATCTAGGGGATATTGGAAGTTAAATGCAAGTGTGTTAGGCGATGAGGAGGGGATAGAGAGATTTGCAACGCTGTGGGAGGGGTTACATGCAGAGGTAAATGGGGTAGAGGATGTGGTGATGTGGTGGGATGGTGTGGCTAAAGAACGGATTAAGCAATATTACGTAAAGGAAGGGAAACGTATCAATTCTTTAAAATATGGGCTTGCCAACTATTTGGAGGATAGGTTACGGGGTTGTTATGCGAGGGGGGTGGTGGCGGGCACTTATCCAATGGATGATATTATGGCAATTAAAGGGAGGCTGCGTGAGGTACAGGATGAGAGGTTCCAAGCGGTGCGGGTGCAGGCGGGAGTGGAAGAGGTGTTATGGGGCAATAGACCTTCATCGTGCGTATTGCGTAGGCAGAAACAAAGACAGCAGGCAATGATTATTCCATGGTTGGAGGTTCATGAGTCGATAGGAGGGTACAAAGAGGGGCAGGTCATACAAGCTACGGAAGGAATGGGGGTGTTTGCTGACAAGTGGTATGAGAAGTACTGGCAACGAGAAGGGGTAGAGGATGGGGTTTTAGAACAGGTGTGTGGGAGTGTGGTATGTCAGTTGTGTAACAGTGATAGGGAAGCACTGGGTGGGGAAATAACTGAGGGGGAATTATGGAGGGCTTTAAGTGGAATGCGAAAGGGCAAAGCACCGGGAATTGATGGACTCCCGGCAGAGTTTTATTAGCAGCATTGGGAATTAATGAGGCATTTTTTGGTTAGGTTATTAAATTGCATGAAGGAGAGAGGTGAGCTGGGTGAGAAGCAGGCAACGGCTGTCGTTGTATTTGTACCGAAGGGTAAGGGGCAGCATACGCTTTGGGATTACCGGGCGATCTCGTTGTTATGCGCAGATTACAAATTGTTTGCGAAGATTTTGGGAAATCGGGTCAAGTGTGTGGTGGGGCGGGTAGTATCAAAAACTCAGTTTGGTTTGCCAGGGAGGTCTATGGTGGAGGGGCATGGGTTACTTAGGGATTTCGTGGAGGCAAAAGGGGGGGGAGGGGGGAGGGGGAGGGGGGGAGAGGGGAGGTTTGGTGGCGCTCGATTGGCAAGGGGCATACGATAGAGTGGATCGGAAAGCATTGAAAGCCATCCTCAGGGGTCAGGGGTTTGGGGAAGAAATAGTGGGTTGGGTTGAGGCGTTGTATGGAGGTGCAATGGCGAGGGTACAGATTAATGGTCGATTGGGTGGGAAGATTGTAATGGGTAGGGGACTTAGGCAGGGGTGTCCTATGTCACAATTATTGTTTGCGTGTTAAATCGCCACCACCAGATGTAGACCAAACGAAATGTAAACTTTGCCAGATGGACTATTGTCACACCTTGCGTCATTATGTACTGGAGTGCGATAAAATTAATGAATTTAGAAACAACTCACTCAGAAATGTTCAAGAAATGGCAAAGTATTTTATCCACAGTGGTATATTGCAGACCATTCTGGAGAAATACCCTGACTTTGCTAGCTGTAAATAAAGCATTACCACATGTGTGCATGTGTGTGTGTGTGTGTGTGTGTTTGTGTTTGTGTTTGTGTGTGTGTGTGTGTGTGTGTGTGTGTGTGTGTGTGTGTGTGTGTGTGTGTGTGTGTGTGTGTGTGTGTGCATTCACCTAGTTGAGATTGCAGGGGTCGAGTCCAAGCTCCTGTGTGTTTACCTGGAGTTTACCTGGAGAGAGTTCCGGGGGTCAGCGCCCCCGCGGCCCGGTCTGTGACCGGGCCTCCTGGTGGATCGGAGCCTGATCAACCGGGCTGTTGCTGCTGGCTGCAAGCAAACCAACGTAAGGGCCGCAGCCCGGCTGATCAGGAACTGACTTTAGGTGCTTGTCCAGTGCTTGTGTGTGTGTGTGTGTGTGTGTGTGTGTGTGTGTGTGTGTGTGTGTGTTTGTGTGTGTGTTTGTGTGTGCGTGTTAGTTACCATTTTGTCCTAGGCACATGTCGATTAGACACTAGGCCTGTTGTATTTGCGAGTGTGTGTGTGTGTGTGTGTGTGTGTGTGTATGTGTATGAGTGTGTGTGTGTGTATGAGTGGGTGTGTGTGTGTACTCACCTATTTGTACTCACCTATTTGTGGTTGCAGGGGTTGAGTCTTAGCTCCTGGCCCCGCCTCTTCACCGGTTGCTCTTCACCGGTATGAGTGTGTGTGCGTGTGTGTGTATGAGTTTGTGTATGTGTGTGTGTGTGTGTGTGTGTGTGTGTGTGTGTGTGTTTATGTGTGTGTGTGTGTGTGTGAATTTGTATGTACTCACCTAGTTGAGGTTACGGGGGTCGAGTCCGAGCTCCTGGCCCCGCCTCTTCACTGATCGCTACTAGGTCACTCTCCCTGAGCCGTGAGCTTTATCATACCTCTGCTTAAAGCTATGTATGGATCCTGCCTCCACTACATCGCTTCCCAAACTATTCCACTTACTGACTACTCTGTGGCTGAAGAAATACTTCCTAACATCCCTGTGATTCATCTGTGTCTTCAGCTTCCAACTGTGTCCCCTTGTTACTGTGTCCAATCTCTGGAACATCCTGTCTTTGTCCACCTTGTCAATTCCTCTCAGTATTTTGTATGTCGTTATCATGTCCCCCCTATCTCTCCTGTCCTCCAGTGTCGTCAGGTTGATTTCCCTTAACCTCTCCTCGTAGGACATACCTCTTAGCTCTGGGACTAGTCTTGTTGCAAAACTTTGCACTTTCTCTAGTTTCTTCACGTGCTTGGCTAGGTGTGGGTTCCAAATTGGTGCCGCATACTCCAATATGGGCCTAACGTACACGGTGTACAGGGTCCTGAATGATTCCTTATTAAGATGTCGGAATGCTGTTCTGAGGTTTGCTAGGCGCCCATATGCTGCAGCAGTTATTTGGTTGATGTGCGCTTCAGGAGATGTGCCTGGTGTCATACTCACCCCAAGATCTTTTTCCTTGAGTGAGGTTTGTAGTCTCTGACCCCCTAGACTGTACTCCGTCTGCGGCCATCTTTGCCCTTCCCCAATCTTCATGACTTTGCACTTGGTGTGTGTGTGTGTGTGTGTGTGTGTGTGTGTGTGTGTGTGTGTGTGTGTGTGTGTGTGTGTGTGTGTGTGTGTGACTCAACAATCAATATTTGCACCAATAACTCACTACAGTTGTGACCGGGTGTGGAAGTGTGAATTGCTCATTACACTATAATTTGTTCATGATTGTAGCCATGTATAAACGTAAGTAACCATTCTTACAGTATTCATTACCTTTGTAACTTGTGAGTTCATTACCTTTGTACCTAGTTCAGCCATCTAAACTTTGGGGCCCAGTCCCTGGATCCATTACGTACCTCTGTAATCTGTAAATACCTTTGTAACTTGTCATGATTGTGACTAGACCTACCCGGAGTTCATTACCTTTGTAATTTGTGAGTTCATTACCTTTGTAAATTGTGAATTCATTACCTCTGTAACTTGCTCAGCTATCAAAACTTTGGAGTCCAGTCCCTGGACCAATTATGTACCTCTGTAATCTTTTGACTACCGCCCACAGGATGGGTATGGGGTGCATAATAAACATATTAAACTAAACTAAAACGTGTGTACAGGACCTCTTTTATAGATTGGTGGAGCAGCGTATGTGTCACGTAGAGGGACCAGGGTGTGAGGTTGCGAGGGTTTGGCCAGTTTTAATTGGGTATGTGGATGATACAACTGTTCTGATCAGGGAGGGGATGTCAATGGACACATTAGATGGGATAGTACAAGTGTTCGCAGGGGCAACTGGTATGAGGGTAAATTCAGATAAATCCATGGTCATGGGGTTAGGAGCTTGGGCGGGAAGGGTTGATTGGGGTAGTGCAGTTGTGAGGAGGCAAGTGAATTCGTTAAAAATTTGCGGTCTTATTTATGCAGACGATCTAACTGTGGCACGCCTGGAAAACTCGATTAGGATGGTAGAAAGGATTCAGGGACGCTTGGGAGCATTGCGACCTTATCATTTGACCCTTGTGCAGCGTGCCATTGTTGTTAATATCTTACTGTATAGCAAAGTATGGCACGTGGCAGCCGTGTTCCCATTAACTGGGCCAGCAATAACCAACATACTTAGGAAGGTTTTTAAATTCTTGTGGGGTTCGAGCTGTGACTGGATTAAGAGGGATGTGGTAATGTTACCTGTAAGTAAGGGGGGGCTGGGATTGCTGGACTTAAAGCGGAGGGTCAAATGTGTCTTCATTAAAAGGGAGGTGATGAGGGAAAGTGTGGGTGGGGGGGGGGGGTTCCAGGATCCATAACAGATTGCAACGGATGTATACAGGAGTTGAGTTCCATGAGTGTGAAACTGTGTTGAGGGCTCTGGCGTGGGATCGAGAGCCGGCAAAGGTTAAAATAGGTAGGTTGTGTAGATTGTTAGCCGGGAGGGTTGTAGCGCCTGTAGAGGGAATTTTCCCCATGTATGCATGGGGAAGTATATGGAATAGGTTGAGTAGGATGAGGTTGCAACCTCGTGTTCGGGATGTAATGTATCGTTTTCTTCACGGCATTTTACAGTCGGGTGTGGTTCTACGGGATAGACGGGTCGTTGACGGGGGGGTGGGGGGGGGGTGCGGGATATGTGGTGGGGAGGAGTCGGCTTTTCATGTAGTATATTTTTGTGACGGACTGAGGAGTGTCAAGGGGTGGTTAAATAGGGTGATATATAGGATAGGAGGTCGAGGAATTTCTGTATTGAGAGCATTAAGTCTCGACGTGGGGGGTTGGGAGGAAAGTGTAATCAGACCTGTGGGATACATTATGGCAGATTATATATATATAGTGTGGGGACTGAGGGGGAAACAGGTTAGTGAGGTGAAGAGGAGGGTGTTAGCGTTAACGTTCTATAAAACGGTATGTAGAAATAAGGAAATTTATGGGAGGAGGCCGGAGAGGGATTTTTCAGAGGGATATAGGCTTATGTTGTTATCTATGTACATGTCAGTCTTAAGTCATATTATTATGTTGTTATCTATGTACATGTCAGTCTTAAGTCATATTATTATGTTGTTATCTATGTACATGTCAGTCTTAAGTCATATTATTATGTTGTTATCTATGTACATGTCAGTCTTAAGTCATATTATTATGTTGTTATCTATGTACATGTCAGTCTTAAGTCATATTATTATGTTGTTATCTATGTACATGTCAGTCTTAAGTCATATTATTATGTTGTTATCTATGTACATGTCAGTCTTAAGTCATATTATTATGTTGTTATCTATGTACATGTCAGTCTTAAGTCATATTATTATGTTGTTATCTATGTACATGTCAGTCTTAAGTCATATTATTATGTTGTTATCTATGTACATGTCAGTCTTAAGTCATATTATTATGTTGTTATCTATGTACATGTCAGTCTTAAGTCATATTATTATGTTGTTATCTATGTACATGTCAGTCTTAAGTCATATTATTATGTTGTTATCTATGTACATGTCAGTCTTAAGTCATATTATTATGTTGTTATCTATGTACATGTCAGTCTTAAGTCATATTATTATGTTGTTATCTATGTACATGTCAGTCTTAAGTCATATTATTATGTTGTTATCTATGTACATGTCAGTCTTAAGTCATATTATTATGTTGTTATCTATGTACATGTCAGTCTTAAGTCATATTATTATGTTGTTATCTATGTACATGTCAGTCTTAAGTCATATTATTATGTTGTTATCTATGTACATGTCAGTCTTAAGTCATATTATTATGTTGTTATCTATGTACATGTCAGTCTTAAGTCATATTATTATGTTGTTATCTATGTACATGTCAGTCTTAAGTCATATTATTATGTTGTTATCTATGTACATGTCAGTCTTAAGTCATATTATTATGTTGTTATCTATGTACATGTCAGTCTTAAGTCATATTATTATGTTGTTATCTATGTACATGTCAGTCTTAAGTCATATTATTATGTTGTTATCTATGTACATGTCAGTCTTAAGTCATATTATTATGTTGTTATCTATGTACATGTCAGTCTTAAGTCATATTATTATGTTGTTATCTATGTACATGTCAGTCTTAAGTCATATTATTATGTTGTTATCTATGTACATGTCAGTCTTAAGTCATATTATTATGTTGTTATCTATGTACATGTCAGTCTTAAGTCATATTATTATGTTGTTATCTATGTACATGTCAGTCTTAAGTCATATTATTATGTTGTTATCTATGTACATGTCAGTCTTAAGTCATATTATTATGTTGTTATCTATGTACATGTCAGTCTTAAGTCATATTATTATGTTGTTATCTATGTACATGTCAGTCTTAAGTCATATTATTATGTTGTTATCTATGTACATGTCAGTCTTAAGTCATATTATTATGTTGTTATCTATGTACATGTCAGTCTTAAGTCATATTATTATGTTGTTATCTATGTACATGTCAGTCTTAAGTCATATTATTATGTTGTTATCTATGTACATGTCAGTCTTAAGTCATATTATTATGTTGTTATCTATGTACATGTCAGTCTTAAGTCATATTATTATGTTGTTATCTATGTACATGTCAGTCTTAAGTCATATTATTATGTTGTTATCTATGTACATGTCAGTCTTAAGTCATATTATTATGTTGTTATCTATGTACATGTCAGTCTTAAGTCATATTATTATGTTGTTATCTATGTACATGTCAGTCTTAAGTCATATTATTATGTTGTTATCTATGTACATGTCAGTCTTAAGTCATATTATTATGTTGTTATCTATGTACATGTCAGTCTTAAGTCATATTATTATGTTGTTATCTATGTACATGTCAGTCTTAAGTCATATTATTATGTTGTTATCTATGTACATGTCAGTCTTAAGTCATATTATTATGTTGTTATCTATGTACATGTCAGTCTTAAGTCATATTATTATGTTGTTATCTATGTACATGTCAGTCTTAAGTCATATTATTATGTTGTTATCTATGTACATTTCATTATGTTGTTATCTATGTGTCATATTATTATGTTGTTATCTATGTACATGTCAGTCTTAAGTCATATTATTATGTTGTTATCTATGTACATGTCAGTCTTAAGTCATATTATTATGTTGTTATCTATGTACATGTCAGTCTTAAGTCATATTATTATGTTGTTATCTATGTACATGTCAGTCTTAAGTCATATTATTATGTTGTTATCTATGTACATGTCAGTCTTAAGTCATATTATTATGTTGTTATCTATGTACATGTCAGTCTTAAGTCATATTATTATGTTGTTATCTATGTACATGTCAGTCTTAAGTCATATTATTATGTTGTTATCTATGTACATGTCAGTCTTAAGTCATATTATTATGTTGTTATCTATGTACATGTCAGTCTTAAGTCATATTATTATGTTGTTATCTATGTACATGTCAGTCTTAAGTCATATTATTATGTTGTTATCTATGTACATGTCAGTCTTAAGTCATATTATTATGTTGTTATCTATGTACATGTCAGTCTTAAGTCATATTATTATGTTGTTATCTATGTACATGTCAGTCTTAAGTCATATTATTATGTTGTTATCTATGTACATGTCAGTCTTAAGTCATATTATTATGTTGTTATCTATGTACATGTCAGTCTTAAGTCATATTATTATGTTGTTATCTATGTACATGTCAGTCTTAAGTCATATTATTATGTTGTTATCTATGTACATGTCAGTCTTAAGTCATATTATTATGTTGTTATCTATGTACATGTCAGTCTTAAGTCATATTATTATGTTGTTATCTATGTACATGTCAGTCTTAAGTCATATTATTATGTTGTTATCTATGTACATGTCAGTCTTAAGTCATATTATTATGTTGTTATCTATGTACATGTCAGTCTTAAGTCATATTATTATGTTGTTATCTATGTACATGTCAGTCTTAAGTCATATTATTATGTTGTTATCTATGTACATGTCAGTCTTAAGTCATATTATTATGTTGTTATCTATGTACATGTCAGTCTTAAGTCATATTATTATGTTGTTATCTATGTACATGTCAGTCTTAAGTCATATTATTATGTTGTTATCTATGTACATGTCAGTCTTAAGTCATATTATTATGTTGTTATCTATGTACATGTCAGTCTTAAGTCATATTATTATGTTGTTATGTATGTCAGTCTTATCTATGTTGTTATCTATGTACATGTCAGTCTTAAGTCATATTATTATGTTGTTATCTATGTACATGTCAGTCTTAAGTCATATTATTATGTTGTTATCTATGTACATGTCAGTCTTAAGTCATATTATTATGTTGTTATCTATGTACATGTCAGTCTTAAGTCATATTATTATGTTGTTATCTATGTACATGTCAGTCTTAAGTCATATTATTATGTTGTTATCTATGTACATGTCAGTCTTAAGTCATATTATTATGTTGTTATCTATGTACATGTCAGTCTTAAGTCATATTATTATGTTGTTATCTATGTACATGTCAGTCTTAAGTCATATTATTATGTTGTTATCTATGTACATGTCAGTCTTAAGTCATATTATTATGTTGTTATCTATGTACATGTCTTAAGTCATATTATTATGTTGTATGTACATGTCAGTCTTAAGTCATATTATTATGTTGTTATCTATGTACATGTCAGTCTTAAGTCATATTATTATGTTGTTATCTATGTACATGTCAGTCTTAAGTCATATTATTATGTTGTTATCTATGTACATGTCAGTCTTAAGTCATATTATTATGTTGTTATCTATGTACATGTCAGTCTTAAGTCATATTATTATGTTGTTATCTATGTACATGTCAGTCTTAAGTCATATTATTATGTTGTTATCTATGTACATGTCAGTCTTAAGTCATATTATTATGTTGTTATCTATGTACATGTCAGTCTTAAGTCATATTATTATGTTGTTATCTATGTACATGTCAGTCTTAAGTCATATTATTATGTTGTTATCTATGTACATGTCAGTCTTAAGTCATATTATTATGTTGTTATCTATGTACATAGCAGTCTTAAGTCATATTATTATGTTGTTATCTATGTACATAGCAGTCTTAAGTCATATTATTATGTTGTTATCTATGTACATGTCAGTCTTAAGTCATATTATTATGTTGTTATCTATGTACATGTCATATCTATGTACATAGAAGTCTTAAGTCATATTATTATGTTGTTATCTATGTACATGTCAGTCTTAAGTCATATTATTATGTTGTTATCTATGTACATGTCAGTCTTAAGTCATATTATTATGTTGTTATCTATGTACATGTCAGTCTTAAGTCATATTATTATGTTGTTATCTATGTACATGTCAGTCTTAAGTCATATTATTATGTTGTTATCTATGTACATGTCAGTCTTAAGTCATATTATTATGTTGTTATCTATGTACATGTCAGTCTTAAGTCATATTATTATGTTGTTATCTATGTACATGTCAGTCTTAAGTCATATTATTATGTTGTTATCTATGTACATGTCAGTCTTAAGTCATATTATTATGTTGTTATCTATGTACATGTCAGTCTTAAGTCATATTATTATGTTGTTATCTATGTACATGTCAGTCTTAAGTCATATTATTATGTTGTTATCTATGTACATGTCAGTCTTAAGTCATATTATTATGTTGTTATCTATGTACATGTCAGTCTTAAGTCATATTATTATGTTGTTATCTATGTACATGTCAGTCTTAAGTCATATTATTATGTTGTTATCTATGTACATGTCAGTCTTAAGTCATATTATTATGTTGTTATCTATGTACATGTCAGTCTTAAGTCATATTATTATGTTGTTATCTATGTACATGTCAGTCTTAAGTCATATTATTATGTTGTTATCTATGTACATGTCAGTCTTAAGTCATATTATTATGTTGTTATCTATGTACATGTCAGTCTTAAGTCATATTATTATGTTGTTATCTATGTACATGTCAGTCTTAAGTCATATTATTATGTTGTTATCTATGTACATGTCAGTCTTAAGTCATATTATTATGTTGTTATCTATGTACATGTCAGTCTTAAGTCATATTATTATGTTGTTATCTATGTACATGTCAGTCTTAAGTCATATTATTATGTTGTTATCTATGTACTTGTACATTACAGTCTTAAGTCATATTATTATGTTGTTATCTATGTACATGTCAGTCTTAAGTCATATTATTATGTTGTTATCTATGTACATGTCAGTCTTAAGTCATATTATTATGTTGTTATCTATGTACATGTCAGTCTTAAGTCATATTATTATGTTGTTATCTATGTACATGTCAGTCTTAAGTCATATTATTATGTTGTTATCTATGTACATGTCAGTCTTAAGTCATATTATTATGTTGTTATCTATGTACATGTCAGTCTTAAGTCATATTATTATGTTGTTATCTATGTACATGTCAGTCTTAAGTCATATTATTATGTTGTTATCTATGTACATGTCAGTCTTAAGTCATATTATTATGTTGTTATCTATGTACATGTCAGTCTTAAGTCATATTATTATGTTGTTATCTATGTACATGTCAGTCTTAAGTCATATTATTATGTTGTTATCTATGTACATGTCAGTCTTAAGTCATATTATTATGTTGTTATCTATGTACATGTCAGTCTTAAGTCATATTATTATGTTGTTATCTATGTACATGTCAGTCTTAAGTCATATTATTATGTTGTTATCTATGTACATGTCAGTCTTAAGTCATATTATTATGTTGTTATCTATGTACATGTCAGTCTTAAGTCATATTATTATGTTGTTATCTATGTACATGTCAGTCTTAAGTCATATTATTATGTTGTTATCTATGTACATGTCAGTCTTAAGTCATATTATTATGTTGTTATCTATGTACATGTCAGTCTTAAGTCATATTATTATGTTGTTATCTATGTACATGTCAGTCTTAAGTCATATTATTATGTTGTTATCTATGTACATGTCAGTCTTAAGTCATATTATTATGTTGTTATCTATGTACATGTCAGTCTTAAGTCATATTATTATGTTGTTATCTATGTACATGTCAGTCTTAAGTCATATTATTATGTTGTTATCTATGTACATGTCAGTCTTAAGTCATATTATTATGTTGTTATCTATGTATCTTAAGTTATATTATTATGTTGTTATCTATGTACATGTCAGTCTTAAGTCATATTATTATGTTGTTATCTATGTACATGTCAGTCTTAAGTCATATTATTATGTTGTTATCTATGTACATGTCAGTCTTAAGTCATATTATTATGTTGTTATCTATGTACATGTCAGTCTTAAGTCATATTATTATGTTGTTATCTATGTACATGTCAGTCTTAAGTCATATTATTATGTTGTTATCTATGTACATGTCAGTCTTAAGTCATATTATTATGTTGTTATCTATGTACATGTCAGTCTTAAGTCATATTATTATGTTGTTATCTATGTACATGTCAGTCTTAAGTCATATTATTATGTTGTTATCTATGTACATGTCAGTCTTAAGTCATATTATTATGTTGTTATCTATGTACATGTCAGTCTTAAGTCATATTATTATGTTGTTATCTATGTACATGTCAGTCTTAAGTCATATTATTATGTTGTTATCTATGTACATGTCAGTCTTAAGTCATATTATTATGTTGTTATCTATGTACATGTCAGTCTTAAGTCATATTATTATGTTGTTATCTATGTACATGTCAGTCTTAAGTCATATTATTATGTTGTTATCTATGTACATGTCAGTCTTAAGTCATATTATTATGTTGTTATCTATGTACATGTCAGTCTTAAGTCATATTATTATGTTGTTATCTATGTACATGTCAGTCTTAAGTCATATTATTATGTTGTTATCTATGTACATGTCAGTCTTAAGTCATATTATTATGTTGTTATCTATGTACATGTCAGTCTTAAGTCATATTATTATGTTGTTATCTATGTACATGTCAGTCTTAAGTCATATTATTATGTTGTTATCTATGTACATGTCAGTCTTAAGTCATATTATTATGTTGTTATCTATGTACATGTCAGTCTTAAGTCATATTATTATGTTGTTATCTATGTACATGTCAGTCTTAAGTCATATTATTATGTTGTTATCTATGTACATGTCAGTCTTAAGTCATATTATTATGTTGTTATCTATGTACATGTCAGTCTTAAGTCATATTATTATGTTGTTATCTATGTACATGTCAGTCTTAAGTCATATTATTATGTTGTTATCTATGTACATGTCAGTCTTAAGTCATATTATTATGTTGTTATCTATGTACATGTCAGTCTTAAGTCATATTATTATGTTGTTATCTATGTACATGTCAGTCTTAAGTCATATTATTATGTTGTTATCTATGTACATGTCAGTCTTAAGTCATATTATTATGTTGTTATCTATGTACATGTCAGTCTTAAGTCATATTATTATGTTGTTATCTATGTACATGTCAGTCTTAAGTCATATTATTATGTTGTTATCTATGTACATGTCAGTCTTAAGTCATATTATTATGTTGTTATCTATGTACATGTCAGTCTTAAGTCATATTATTATGTTGTTATCTATGTACATGTCAGTCTTAAGTCATATTATTATGTTGTTATCTATGTACATGTCAGTCTTAAGTCATATTATTATGTTGTTATCTATGTACATGTCAGTCTTAAGTCATATTATTATGTTGTTATCTATGTACATGTCAGTCTTAAGTCATATTATTATGTTGTTATCTATGTACATGTCAGTCTTAAGTCATATTATTATGTTGTTATCTATGTACATGTCAGTCTTAAGTCATATTATTATGTTGTTATCTATGTACATGTCAGTCTTAAGTCATATTATTATGTTGTTATCTATGTACATGTCAGTCTTAAGTCATATTATTATGTTGTTATCTATGTACATGTCAGTCTTAAGTCATATTATTATGTTGTTATCTATGTACATGTCAGTCTTAAGTCATATTATTATGTTGTTATCTATGTACATGTCAGTCTTAAGTCATATTATTATGTTGTTATCTATGTACATGTCAGTCTTAAGTCATATTATTATGTTGTTATCTATGTACATGTCAGTCTTAAGTCATATTATTATGTTGTTATCTATGTACATGTCAGTCTTAAGTCATATTATTATGTTGTTATCTATGTACATGTCAGTCTTAAGTCATATTATTATGTTGTTATCTATGTACATGTCAGTCTTAAGTCATATTATTATGTTGTTATCTATGTACATGTCAGTCTTAAGTCATATTATTATGTTGTTATCTATGTACATGTCAGTCTTAAGTCATATTATTATGTTGTTATCTATGTACATGTCAGTCTTAAGTCATATTATTATGTTGTTATCTATGTACATGTCAGTCTTAAGTCATATTATTATGTTGTTATCTATGTACATGTCAGTCTTAAGTCATATTATTATGTTGTTATCTATGTACATGTCAGTCTTAAGTCATATTATTATGTTGTTATCTATGTACATGTCAGTCTTAAGTCATATTATTATGTTGTTATCTATGTACATGTCAGTCTTAAGTCATATTATTATGTTGTTATCTATGTACATGTCAGTCTTAAGTCATATTATTATGTTGTTATCTATGTACATGTCAGTCTTAAGTCATATTATTATGTTGTTATCTATGTACATGTCAGTCTTAAGTCATATTATTATGTTGTTATCTATGTACATGTCAGTCTTAAGTCATATTATTATGTTGTTATCTATGTACATGTCAGTCTTAAGTCATATTATTATGTTGTTATCTATGTACATGTCAGTCTTAAGTCATATTATTATGTTGTTATCTATGTACATGTCAGTCTTAAGTCATATTATTATGTTGTTATCTATGTACATGTCAGTCTTAAGTCATATTATTATGTTGTTATCTATGTACATGTCAGTCTTAAGTCATATTATTATGTTGTTATCTATGTACATGTCAGTCTTAAGTCATATTATTATGTTGTTATCTATGTACATGTCAGTCTTAAGTCATATTATTATGTTGTTATCTATGTACATGTCAGTCTTAAGTCATATTATTATGTTGTTATCTATGTACATGTCAGTCTTAAGTCATATTATTATGTTGTTATCTATGTACATGTCAGTCTTAAGTCATATTATTATGTTGTTATCTATGTACATGTCAGTCTTAAGTCATATTATTATGTTGTTATCTATGTACATGTCAGTCTTAAGTCATATTATTATGTTGTTATCTATGTACATGTCAGTCTTAAGTCATATTATTATGTTGTTATCTATGTACATGTCAGTCTTAAGTCATATTATTATGTTGTTATCTATGTACATGTCAGTCTTAAGTCATATTATTATGTTGTTATCTATGTACATGTCAGTCTTAAGTCATATTATTATGTTGTTATCTATGTACATGTCAGTCTTAAGTCATATTATTATGTTGTTATCTATGTACATGTCAGTCTTAAGTCATATTATTATGTTGTTATCTATGTACATGTCAGTCTTAAGTCATATTATTATGTTGTTATCTATGTACATGTCAGTCTTAAGTCATATTATTATGTTGTTATCTATGTACATGTCAGTCTTAAGTCATATTATTATGTTGTTATCTATGTACATGTCAGTCTTAAGTCATATTATTATGTTGTTATCTATGTACATGTCAGTCTTAAGTCATATTATTATGTTGTTATCTATGTACATGTCAGTCTTAAGTCATATTATTATGTTGTTATCTATGTACATGTCAGTCTTAAGTCATATTATTATGTTGTTATCTATGTACATGTCAGTCTTAAGTCATATTATTATGTTGTTATCTATGTACATGTCAGTCTTAAGTCATATTATTATGTTGTTATCTATGTACATGTCAGTCTTAAGTCATATTATTATGTTGTTATCTATGTACATGTCAGTCTTAAGTCATATTATTATGTTGTTATCTATGTACATGTCAGTCTTAAGTCATATTATTATGTTGTTATCTATGTACATGTCAGTCTTAAGTCATATTATTATGTTGTTATCTATGTACATGTCAGTCTTAAGTCATATTATTATGTTGTTATCTATGTACATGTCAGTCTTAAGTCATATTATTATGTTGTTATCTATGTACATGTCAGTCTTAAGTCATATTATTATGTTGTTATCTATGTACATGTCAGTCTTAAGTCATATTATTATGTTGTTATCTATGTACATGTCAGTCTTAAGTCATATTATTATGTTGTTATCTATGTACATGTCAGTCTTAAGTCATATTATTATGTTGTTATCTATGTACATGTCAGTCTTAAGTCATATTATTATGTTGTTATCTATGTACATGTCAGTCTTAAGTCATATTATTATGTTGTTATCTATGTACATGTCAGTCTTAAGTCATATTATTATGTTGTTATCTATGTACATGTCAGTCTTAAGTCATATTATTATGTTGTTATCTATGTACATGTCAGTCTTAAGTCATATTATTATGTTGTTATCTATGTACATGTCAGTCTTAAGTCATATTATTATGTTGTTATCTATGTACATGTCAGTCTTAAGTCATATTATTATGTTGTTATCTATGTACATGTCAGTCTTAAGTCATATTATTATGTTGTTATCTATGTACATGTCAGTCTTAAGTCATATTATTATGTTGTTATCTATGTACATGTCAGTCTTAAGTCATATTATTATGTTGTTATCTATGTACATGTCAGTCTTAAGTCATATTATTATGTTGTTATCTATGTACATGTCAGTCTTAAGTCATATTATTATGTTGTTATCTATGTACATGTCAGTCTTAAGTCATATTATTATGTTGTTATCTATGTACATGTCAGTCTTAAGTCATATTATTATGTTGTTATCTATGTACATGTCAGTCTTAAGTCATATTATTATGTTGTTATCTATGTACATGTCAGTCTTAAGTCATATTATTATGTTGTTATCTATGTACATGTCAGTCTTAAGTCATATTATTATGTTGTTATCTATGTACATGTCAGTCTTAAGTCATATTATTATGTTGTTATCTATGTACATGTCAGTCTTAAGTCATATTATTATGTTGTTATCTATGTACATGTCAGTCTTAAGTCATATTATTATGTTGTTATCTATGTACATGTCAGTCTTAAGTCATATTATTATGTTGTTATCTATGTACATGTCAGTCTTAAGTCATATTATTATGTTGTTATCTATGTACATGTCAGTCTTAAGTCATATTATTATGTTGTTATCTATGTACATGTCAGTCTTAAGTCATATTATTATGTTGTTATCTATGTACATGTCAGTCTTAAGTCATATTATTATGTTGTTATCTATGTACATGTCAGTCTTAAGTCATATTATTATGTTGTTATCTATGTACATGTCAGTCTTAAGTCATATTATTATGTTGTTATCTATGTACATGTCAGTCTTAAGTCATATTATTATGTTGTTATCTATGTACATGTCAGTCTTAAGTCATATTATTATGTTGTTATCTATGTACATGTCAGTCTTAAGTCATATTATTATGTTGTTATCTATGTACATGTCAGTCTTAAGTCATATTATTATGTTGTTATCTATGTACATGTCAGTCTTAAGTCATATTATTATGTTGTTATCTATGTACATGTCAGTCTTAAGTCATATTATTATGTTGTTATCTATGTACATGTCAGTCTTAAGTCATATTATTATGTTGTTATCTATGTACATGTCAGTCTTAAGTCATATTATTATGTTGTTATCTATGTACATGTCAGTCTTAAGTCATATTATTATGTTGTTATCTATGTACATGTCAGTCTTAAGTCATATTATTATGTTGTTATCTATGTACATGTCAGTCTTAAGTCATATTATTATGTTGTTATCTATGTACATGTCAGTCTTAAGTCATATTATTATGTTGTTATCTATGTACATGTCAGTCTTAAGTCATATTATTATGTTGTTATCTATGTACATGTCAGTCTTAAGTCATATTATTATGTTGTTATCTATGTACATGTCAGTCTTAAGTCATATTATTATGTTGTTATCTATGTACATGTCAGTCTTAAGTTTTATTATTATGTTGTTATCTATGTACATGTCAGTCTTAAGTCATATTATTATGTTGTTATCTATGTACATGTCAGTCTTAAGTCATATTATTATGTTGTTATCTATGTACATGTCAGTCTTAAGTCATATTATTATGTTGTTATCTATGTACATGTCAGTCTTAAGTCATATTATTATGTTGTTATCTATGTACATGTCAGTCTTAAGTCATATTATTATGTTGTTATCTATGTACATGTCAGTCTTAAGTCATATTATTATGTTGTTATCTATGTACATGTCAGTCTTAAGTCATATTATTATGTTGTTATCTATGTACATGTCAGTCTTAAGTCATATTATTATGTTGTTATCTATGTACATGTCAGTCTTAAGTCATATTATTATGTTGTTATCTATGTACATGTCAGTCTTAAGTCATATTATTATGTTGTTATCTATGTACATGTCAGTCTTAAGTCATATTATTATGTTGTTATCTATGTACATGTCAGTCTTAAGTCATATTATTATGTTGTTATCTATGTACATGTCAGTCTTAAGTCATATTATTATGTTGTTATCTATGTACATGTCAGTCTTAAGTCATATTATTATGTTGTTATCTATGTACATGTCAGTCTTAAGTCATATTATTATGTTGTTATCTATGTACATGTCAGTCTTAAGTCATATTATTATGTTGTTATCTATGTACATGTCAGTCTTAAGTCATATTATTATGTTGTTATCTATGTACATGTCAGTCTTAAGTCATATTATTATGTTGTTATCTATGTACATGTCAGTCTTAAGTCATATTATTATGTTGTTATCTATGTACATGTCAGTCTTAAGTCATATTATTATGTTGTTATCTATGTACATGTCAGTCTTAAGTCATATTATTATGTTGTTATCTATGTACATGTCAGTCTTAAGTCATATTATTATGTTGTTATCTATGTACATGTACATGTCAGTCTTAAGTCATATTATTATGTTGTTATCTATGTACATGTCAGTCTTAAGTCATATTATTATGTTGTTATCTATGTACATGTCAGTCTTAAGTCATATTATTATGTTGTTATCTATGTACATGTCAGTCTTAAGTCATATTATTATGTTGTTATCTATGTACATGTCAGTCTTAAGTCATATTATTATGTTGTTATCTATGTACATGTCAGTCTTAAGTCATATTATTATGTTGTTATCTATGTACATGTCAGTCTTAAGTCATATTATTATGTTGTTATCTATGTACATGTCAGTCTTAAGTCATATTATTATGTTGTTATCTATGTACATGTCAGTCTTAAGTCATATTATTATGTTGTTATCTATGTACATGTCAGTCTTAAGTCATATTATTATGTTGTTATCTATGTACATGTCAGTCTTAAGTCATATTATTATGTTGTTATCTATGTACATGTCAGTCTTAAGTCATATTATTATGTTGTTATCTATGTACATGTCAGTCTTAAGTCATATTATTATGTTGTTATCTATGTACATGTCAGTCTTAAGTCATATTATTATGTTGTTATCTATGTACATGTCAGTCTTAAGTCATATTATTATGTTGTTATCTATGTACATGTCAGTCTTAAGTCATATTATTATGTTGTTATCAGATTATTATGTTGTTATCTATGTCAGTCTTAAGTCACTATGTCATGTCTTAGTCAGTATTAAGTCATATTATTATGTTGTTATCTATGTACATGTCAGTCTTAAGTCATATTATTATGTTGTTATCTATGTACATGTCAGTCTTAAGTCATATTATTATGTTGTTATCTATGTACATGTCAGTCTTAAGTCATATTATTATGTTGTTATCTATGTACATGTCAGTCTTAAGTCATATTATTATGTTGTTATCTATGTACATGTCAGTCTTAAGTCATATTATTATGTTGTTATCTATGTACATGTCAGTCTTAAGTCATATTATTATGTTGTTATCTATGTACATGTCAGTCTTAAGTCATATTATTATGTTGTTATCTATGTACATGTCAGTCTTAAGTCATATTATTATGTTGTTATCTATGTACATGTCAGTCTTAAGTCATATTATTATGTTGTTATCTATGTACATGTCAGTCTTAAGTCATATTATTATGTTGTTATCTATGTACATGTCAGTCTTAAGTCATATTATTATGTTGTTATCTATGTACATGTCAGTCTTAAGTCATATTATTATGTTGTTATCTATGTACATGTCAGTCTTAAGTCATATTATTATGTTGTTATCTATGTACATGTCAGTCTTAAGTCATATTATTATGTTGTTATCTATGTACATGTCAGTCTTAAGTCATATTATTATGTTGTTATCTATGTACATGTCAGTCTTAAGTCATATTATTATGTTGTTATCTATGTACATGTCAGTCTTAAGTCATATTATTATGTTGTTATCTATGTACATGTCAGTCTTAAGTCATATTATTATGTTGTTATCTATGTACATGTCAGTCTTAAGTCATATTATTATGTTGTTATCTATGTACATGTCAGTCTTAAGTCATATTATTATGTTGTTATCTATGTACATGTCAGTCTTAAGTCATATTATTATGTTGTTATCTATGTACATGTCAGTCTTAAGTCATATTATTATGTTGTTATCTATGTACATGTCAGTCTTAAGTCATATTATTATGTTGTTATCTATGTACATGTCAGTCTTAAGTCATATTATTATGTTGTTATCTATGTACATGTCAGTCTTAAGTCATATTATTATGTTGTTATCTATGTACATGTCAGTCTTAAGTCATATTATTATGTTGTTATCTATGTACATGTCAGTCTTAAGTCATATTATTATGTTGTTATCTATGTACATGTCAGTCTTAAGTCATATTATTATGTTGTTATCTATGTACATGTCAGTCTTAAGTCATATTATTATGTTGTTATCTATGTACATGTCAGTCTTAAGTCATATTATTATGTTGTTATCTATGTACATGTCAGTCTTAAGTCATATTATTATGTTGTTATCTATGTACATGTCAGTCTTAAGTCATATTATTATGTTGTTATCTATGTACATGTCAGTCTTAAGTCATATTATTATGTTGTTATCTATGTACATGTCAGTCTTAAGTCATATTATTATGTTGTTATCTATGTACATGTCAGTCTTAAGTCATATTATTATGTTGTTATCTATGTACATGTCAGTCTTAAGTCATATTATTATGTTGTTATCTATGTACATGTCAGTCTTAAGTCATATTATTATGTTGTTATCTATGTACATGTCAGTCTTAAGTCATATTATTATGTTGTTATCTATGTACATGTCAGTCTTAAGTCATATTATTATGTTGTTATCTATGTACATGTCAGTCTTAAGTCATATTATTATGTTGTTATCTATGTACATGTCAGTCTTAAGTCATATTATTATGTTGTTATCTATGTACATGTCAGTCTTAAGTCATATTATTATGTTGTTATCTATGTACATGTCAGTCTTAAGTCATATTATTATGTTGTTATCTATGTACATGTCAGTCTTAAGTCATATTATTATGTTGTTATCTATGTACATGTCAGTCTTAAGTCATATTATTATGTTGTTATCTATGTACATGTCAGTCTTAAGTCATATTATTATGTTGTTATCTATGTACATGTCAGTCTTAAGTCATATTATTATGTTGTTATCTATGTACATGTCAGTCTTAAGTCATATTATTATGTTGTTATCTATGTACATGTCAGTCTTAAGTCATATTATTATGTTGTTATCTATGTACATGTCAGTCTTAAGTCATATTATTATGTTGTTATCTATGTACATGTCAGTCTTAAGTCATATTATTATGTTGTTATCTATGTACATGTCAGTCTTAAGTCATATTATTATGTTGTTATCTATGTACATGTCAGTCTTAAGTCATATTATTATGTTGTTATCTATGTACATGTCAGTCTTAAGTCATATTATTATGTTGTTATCTATGTACATGTCAGTCTTAAGTCATATTATTATGTTGTTATCTATGTACATGTCAGTCTTAAGTCATATTATTATGTTGTTATCTATGTACATGTCAGTCAGTCTTAAGTCATATTATTATGTTGTTATCTATGTACATGTCAGTCTTAAGTCATATTATTATGTTGTTATCTATGTACATGTCAGTCTTAAGTCATATTATTATGTTGTTATCTATGTACATGTCAGTCTTAAGTCATATTATTATGTTGTTATCTATGTACATGTCAGTCTTAAGTCATATTATTATGTTGTTATCTATGTACATGTCAGTCTTAAGTCATATTATTATGTTGTTATCTATGTACATAGTTCATGTTGTTATCTATGTACATGTCAGTCTTAAGTCATATTATTATGTTGTTATCTATGTACATGTCAGTCTTAAGTCATATTATTATGTTGTTATCTATGTACATGTCAGTCTTAAGTCATATTATTATGTTGTTATCTATGTACATGTCAGTCTTAAGTCATATTATTATGTTGTTATCTATGTACATGTCAGTCTTAAGTCATATTATTATGTTGTTATCTATGTACATGTCAGTCTTAAGTCATATTATTATGTTGTTATCTATGTACATGTCAGTCTTAAGTCATATTATTATGTTGTTATCTATGTACATGTCAGTCTTAAGTCATATTATTATGTTGTTATCTATGTACATGTCAGTCTTAAGTCATATTATTATGTTGTTATCTATGTACATGTCAGTCTTAAGTCATATTATTATGTTGTTATCTATGTACATGTCAGTCTTAAGTCATATTATTATGTTGTTATCTATGTACATGTCAGTCTTAAGTCATATTATTATGTTGTTATCTATGTACATGTCAGTCTTAAGTCATATTATTATGTTGTTATCTATGTACATGTCAGTCTTAAGTCATATTATTATGTTGTTATCTATGTACATGTCAGTCTTAAGTCATATTATTATGTTGTTATCTATGTACATGTCAGTCTTAAGTCATATTATTATGTTGTTATCTATGTACATGTCAGTCTTAAGTCATATTATTATGTTGTTATCTATGTACATGTCAGTCTTAAGTCATATTATTATGTTGTTATCTATGTACATGTCAGTCTTAAGTCATATTATTATGTTGTTATCTATGTACTATGTACATGTCAGTCTTAAGTCATATTATTATGTTGTTATCTATGTACATGTCAGTCTTAAGTCATATTATTATGTTGTTATCTATGTACATGTCAGTCTTAAGTCATATTATTATGTTGTTATCTATGTACATGTCAGTCTTAAGTCATATTATTATGTTGTTATCTATGTACATGTCAGTCTTAAGTCATATTATTATGTTGTTATCTATGTACATGTCAGTCTTAAGTCATATTATTATGTTGTTATCTATGTACATGTCAGTCTTAAGTCATATTATTATGTTGTTATCTATGTACATGTCAGTCTTAAGTCATATTATTATGTTGTTATCTATGTACATGTCAGTCTTAAGTCATATTATTATGTTGTTATCTATGTACATGTCAGTCTTAAGTCATATTATTATGTTGTTATCTATGTACATGTCAGTCTTAAGTCATATTATTATGTTGTTATCTATGTACATGTCAGTCTTAAGTCATATTATTATGTTGTTATCTATGTACATGTCAGTCTTAAGTCATATTATTATGTTGTTATCTATGTACATGTCAGTCTTAAGTCATATTATTATGTTGTTATCTATGTACATGTCAGTCTTAAGTCATATTATTATGTTGTTATCTATGTACATGTCAGTCTTAAGTCATATTATTATGTTGTTATCTATGTACATGTCAGTCTTAAGTCATATTATTATGTTGTTATCTATGTACATGTCAGTCTTAAGTCATATTATTATGTTGTTATCTATGTACATGTCAGTCTTAAGTCATATTATTATGTTGTTATCTATGTACATGTCAGTCTTAAGTCATATTATTATGTTGTTATCTATGTACATGTCAGTCTTAAGTCATATTATTATGTTGTTATCTATGTACATGTCAGTCTTAAGTCATATTATTATGTTGTTATCTATGTACATGTCAGTCTTAAGTCATATTATTATGTTGTTATCTATGTACATGTCAGTCTTAAGTCATATTATTATGTTGTTATCTATGTACATGTCAGTCTTAAGTCATATTATTATGTTGTTATCTATGTACATGTCAGTCTTAAGTCATATTATTATGTTGTTATCTATGTACATGTCAGTCTTAAGTCATATTATTATGTTGTTATCTATGTACATGTCAGTCTTAAGTCATATTATTATGTTGTTATCTATGTACATGTCAGTCTTAAGTCATATTATTATGTTGTTATCTATGTACATGTCAGTCTTAAGTCATATTATTATGTTGTTATCTATGTACATGTCAGTCTTAAGTCATATTATTATGTTGTTATCTATGTACATGTCAGTCTTAAGTCATATTATTATGTTGTTATCTATGTACATGTCAGTCTTAAGTCATATTATTATGTTGTTATCTATGTACATGTCAGTCTTAAGTCATATTATTATGTTGTTATCTATGTACATGTCAGTCTTAAGTCATATTATTATGTTGTTATCTATGTACATGTCAGTCTTAAGTCATATTATTATGTTGTTATCTATGTACATGTCAGTCTTAAGTCATATTATTATGTTGTTATCTATGTACATGTCAGTCTTAAGTCATATTATTATGTTGTTATCTATGTACATGTCAGTCTTAAGTCATATTATTATGTTGTTATCTATGTACATGTCAGTCTTAAGTCATATTATTATGTTGTTATCTATGTACATGTCAGTCTTAAGTCATATTATTATGTTGTTATCTATGTACATGTCAGTCTTAAGTCATATTATTATGTTGTTATCTATGTACATGTCAGTCTTAAGTCATATTATTATGTTGTTATCTATGTACATGTCAGTCTTAAGTCATATTATTATGTTGTTATCTATGTACATGTCAGTCTTAAGTCATATTATTATGTTGTTATCTATGTACATGTCAGTCTTAAGTCATATTATTATGTTGTTATCTATGTACATGTCAGTCTTAAGTCATATTATTATGTTGTTATCTATGTACATGTCAGTCTTAAGTCATATTATTATGTTGTTATCTATGTACATGTCAGTCTTAAGTCATATTATTATGTTGTTATCTATGTACATGTCAGTCTTAAGTCATATTATTATGTTGTTATCTATGTACATGTCAGTCTTAAGTCATATTATTATGTTGTTATCTATGTACATGTCAGTCTTAAGTCATATTATTATGTTGTTATCTATGTACATGTCAGTCTTAAGTCATATTATTATGTTGTTATCTATGTACATGTCAGTCTTAAGTCATATTATTATGTTGTTATCTATGTACATGTCAGTCTTAAGTCATATTATTATGTTGTTATCTATGTACATGTCAGTCTACGTACATGTCAGTCTTAAGTCATATTATTATGTTGTTATCTATGTACATGTCAGTCTTAAGTCATATTATTATGTTGTTATCTATGTACATGTCAGTCTTAAGTCATATTATTATGTTGTTATCTATGTACATGTCAGTCTTAAGTCATATTATTATGTTGTTATCTATGTACATGTCAGTCTTAAGTCATATTATTATGTTGTTATCTATGTACATGTCAGTCTTAAGTCATATTATTATGTTGTTATCTATGTACATGTCAGTCTTAAGTCATATTATTATGTTGTTATCTATGTACATGTCAGTCTTAAGTCATATTATTATGTTGTTATCTATGTACATGTCAGTCTTAAGTCATATTATTATGTTGTTATCTATGTACATGTCAGTCTTAAGTCATATTATTATGTTGTTATCTATGTACATGTCAGTCT
>NC_091351.1:26912028-26929399 GCF_038502225.1 Cherax quadricarinatus | reverse complement strand
AGATATCACTCGTAGGTTTGTTCACTGACTTTGTCACTACCACTGATTACTGCTAGGGGTTATTGCATGCCTCAAAAACACGAAGGTTCTCGGAGCCTTGTGTACCCACGTCTGCACCCACCGTTAAGTTAAGCGTGTGTGTGTGTGTGTGTGTGTGTGTGTGTGTGTGTGTGTGTGTGTGTGTGTGTGAGTGTGTGTGTGTACTCACCTATTTGTACTCACCTATTTGTAGTTGCAGGGGTCGAATCTTAGCTCCTGGCCCCGCCTCTTCACCGGTTGCTACTGGGCCCTCTCTCTCCCCGCTCCATGAGCTTTATCAAACCTCGTCTTAAAACTGTGTATGGTTCCTGCCTCCACTACGTCATTTTCTAGGCTATTCCACTGCCTTACAACTCTATGACTGAAGAAATACTTCCTACTATCTCTCTGACTCATTTGTGTCTTCAACTTCCAATTGTGGCCTCTTGTTTCTGTGTCCCCACCCTGGAACATCCTGTCTTTGTCCACCTTGTCTATTCCACACAGTATTTTATATGTCGTTATCATGTCTCCCCTTCTCAGTAGTAGTAGTTACCAGTCTCAGTAGTAGTAACCAGTTACCAGTAACCGTCCGTTGACTCAACGACCAACCGTCTCTCCCTGAGTCACGGTCTTTCATATTGCGCTGAACTGACACTATTTCAAAAGATCCTCACACTGGGTACTGGGCAGCCGGCTAGTCAGTATTACGAGTGTAACCAAGGAGATAGGTACGGCTGGCAAGGGCTCTCTCCACATAACAGCAATTATACGTAATAACAGCCTACGTGAGTATTTCTTACCTAATCCACGTATCGAACTCCCACATGATACCCTGACCCTCCTGTCCTCCAGTGTCGTCAGGCCGATTTCCCTTAATCTTTCTTCATAGGACATTCCCCTTAGCTCTGGAACTAACCTTGTCGCAAACCTTTGTACTTTCTCTAGTTTCTTGACGTGCTTTATCAAGTGCGGGTTCCAAACAGGTGCTGCATACTCCAGTATGGGCCTGACATACACGGTGTACAGTGTCTTGAATGATTCCTTACTAAGGTATCGGAATGCTGTTCTCAGGTTTGCCAGGCGCCCATATGCTGCAGCAGTTATCTGATTGATGTGTGCTTCCGGAGACATGCTCGGTGTTATACTCACCCCAAGATCTTTCTCCTTGAGTGAGGTTTGCAGTCTTTGGCCACCTAGCCTATACTCTGTCTGTGGTCTTCTGTGCCCTTCCCCTATCTTCATGACTTTGCATTTGGCAGGATTAAATTCGAGAAGCCATTTGCTGGACCAGGTGTCCAGTCTGTCCAGGTCTCTTTGAAGTCCTGCCTGGTCCTCATCAGATTTAATTCTCCTCATTAACTTCACATCATCTGAAAACAGGGACACTTCTGAGTCTAACCCTTCCATCATGTCGTTCACATATACCAAAAATAGCACTGGTCCTAGGACCGACCCCTGTGGGACCCCGCTCGTCACAGGTGCCCACTGTGATACATCATTATGTACCATGACTCGTTGTTGCCTCCCTGTCAGGTATTCTCTGAGCCATTGCAGTGCCCTTCCTGTTATATGCATCTGATGCTCTAGCTTCTGCACTAATCTCTTGTGAGGAACTGTGTCAAAGGCCTTCTTGCAGTCCAAGAAGATGCAATCAACCCACCCCTCTCTCTCGTGTCTTACTTCTGTTATTTTATCATAAAATTCCAGAAGGTTTGTGACGCAGGATTTGCCTTCCGTGAATCCGTGCTGGTTGGCATTTATACTCTTGTTCCGTTCCAGGTGCTCCACCACTCTCCTCCTGATAATCTTCTCCATAATTTTGCATACTATACACGTCAATGACACAGGTCTATAGTTTAGTGCCTCTTTTCTGTCTCCTTTTTTAAAAATGGGAACTACATTTGCCGTCTTCCATACCTCAGGCAGTTGCCCAGTTTCCAGGGACGTGTTGAAGATTGTGGTAAGTGGCACGCACAACATATCTGCTCCCTCTCTAAGGACCCACGGGGAGATGTTGTCCGGTCCCATTGCCTTTGAGGTATCGATGTCCCTTAGCAGTTTCTTCACCTCCTCCTCATCTGTATGTATGTCGTCCAACACTTGTTGGTGTATTCCTTGCTGGTGTCCCCATCTGGTCTGTCCCCCCAGAGTCCTTCCTGTCTCTACTGTAAATACTTCCTTAAATCTCGTGTTGAGCTCCTCACATACCTCTTGATCGTTTCTTGTGAGTTCTCCACCTTCTTTCCTCAGCCTTATCACCTGGTCCTTTACTGTTGTCTTCCTCCTAATGTGGCTATACAGCAGTTTCGGGTCAGATTTGACTTTCGATGCTATGTCGTTTTCATACTGTCGCTGGGCCTCCCTCCTTATCTGTGCATACTCGTTTCTGGCTCTTCTACTAATCTCCTTGTTTTCCTGGGTCCTATGCCTCCTGTACCTTTTCCATTCTCTGTTGCACTTAGTTTTTGCCTCCCTACACCTTCGGGTAAACCAATGACTCGTTTTGGTCTTCCTATTATTTCTGTTTCCCTTGGGAACAAAACTTTCCTCTGCCTCCTTGCACTTTGTTGCCACATATTCCATCATCTCGTTTACTGATTTTCCTACCATTTCTCTGTCCCACTGAACCTCCTGCAGGAAGTTTCTCATACCTGTGTAGTCCCCCCTTTTATAGTTTGGCCTGTCCCCTTCAGTTCCTGTTACCTTCTCCACTTGTAACTCTACTATATAGTCAAAACTCAGAACCACGTGATCGCTAGCTCCAAGGGGCCTCTCGTAAGTGATGTCCTCAATGTCTGAACTGCTCAGGGTGAACACAAGATCCAGTCTTACTGGCTCATCCTCCCCTCTCTCTCTGGTTGTGTCCCTGACATATTGATGCATGAGGTTTTCAAGTACCACATCCATCATCTTGGCTCTCCATGTTTCGGGACCCCCATGTGGCTCCAGGTTTTCCCAGTCGATCTCCCTGTGGTTGAAATCGCCCATTACCAGTAACTTTGCTCTGCTCGAGTGAGCTCTTCTTGCCACCTCAGCCAGTGTGTCCACCATCACCCTGTTGTTTTCTTCGTACTCCTCTCTTGGCCTCCTGCAGTTCTGTGGTGGGTTATACATCACTCCAATGACTACTTTATGTTCTCCGGACTGAATTGTACCTACAATGTAGTCTCTTTCTCCAATCATGTCCATGCCTTCCATTTCCTCAAATCCCCATCGGTGTTTTATGAGTAGTGCAACCCCTATTCCCCCTCTACTCCTTCTATCTTTCCTCAGGATCTGATATCCTGTTGGGAAGACTGTGTCTGTTATTGTCTCAGCGAGTTTTGTTTCTGTGACTGCTATGATGTCTGGGGATTTTTCACTGATTCTTCCATTCCACTCCTCATGTTTATTCGTTATTCCATCCGCGTTTGTGTACCAAACCTTCAGTTTCTTTTCTATCATTGTGGTCATGCAAGAATATTGGGGTTGGGGGAGCGAGAGCCTTGGTGGTTGCCTATATGGGGCTGTGGTGTAGGTGGGGTTTGTGTTGATGGGGGTGGGGTCAGAATGCCCATAAGGGACAGCTGTTGGGGTGAGGTTTGTGATATGGTGGTTGGTGGCAGAGGGAACAGTGAGTGGGTTGTAGTATAGGTTGCTCAGTTGCGTTGGGAATGTCGCGGTTGGAGTCTTTTGGTGGGAGATTCTGTGGGGTGTGTTTGCCCTTTCTCCTGTGTCTGGGTCCTGCTCATTTTCGTTGCTTCTCGTTCCTCCTTGCGTCTCTGTACCCTCTCTTTCAGTGTAGTCCTTTCTTCTTGTGTTCTGTCGCGGTCGAGGTATACTCTCTGGTACCCCTCTTTGTCCCTCAGTCTTGCTTTCTCTTGCAGAATCCTGGTTCGAACTGATTCTTCCTTGAAAGTTACTCTGACAGGCCGTATCCTTCCACTCGCAAACCACCCAATTCTCTGAAAATTTGTCACCTGGGTCATATCGCCCTCCCCTATTGTTTTCATGATGCCTTCAATCATTTTTTTCTCCTCCTGTTTTATTTCTTCAAAGTTGTCCCCCTTGGCTTCTTGGAGCCCGTACACAAAAACTGACCTCGCCCTTTCCTCCTCCCACTGAGTCTCCATCTGCTTCGTCTGAGGCATTTTATTTCCTTCCATTGACATGTTCTTGCCTTCAGTCCCTGTCATATCTGAAACTTCTATTCTCAGTGAACTGTCTTTCCTGACCAGCTGTCCCTTGCTACTGCAGTTGGCTGTTAGAATCTCTGCATATAGCATACCTTCATTGTCTTCGGACCTGTCGTTTGATCTTAGTGTGCTGATCGTCTTTTCCCTGGCCCCACGTGGGTCTGATAGGGCCTTCGTGTACGGCATGTCTCCGTTGTTGCTTACCGTCCCCTTGTCTGCGCCTGACTTTGAATTTCCTGATGTCACATCTGAATTGTCATTTGTCTCTCTAATCTGTTTCAGGCTTTGCAGTTTCTCTTCTAAGCACTGTATCCTAGCTTCTGCTGCTAAGACCTGTACTTCCCACTTCCTGCACTCTTCAGCTATCCGCTCCTCCATTTTCTTACCAAGCTCTACTATCTTCCTTTCCCACTCTTCCTCCCTTTTTTGGAGCTCTAACTCCCAGTCTTTCCTCCCTGGTTCGTCTACCAGATCTCTGGTTTTCCGTCCTCTAAGGCCACCCATTTATTTTTTTTTATTTTTTTTTATTACCACAGACAGAAGGCTAGAGGAGGGAGAGGGTGCAGGAGGGAGAGGAAAGGGTAGAAGAGGGAGAGAGAGGAGAGAGAAAGGGTAGAAGGAGGGAGAGAGAGGAGAGAGTATGGGGGTGAGGGATAAGACCAAGGGGGAGAGAGAGAAATGTGAGGGGGGAGAGAAAGGGTAGAGAGAGGGAGAAAGAGAGGGAGAGGGAGAGGGAGAGAAAGAGAGAGAGAGGGAGAAAGGAGGGTGAGGGAAAAGGCTATGAGAGAGAGAAATGGAGAGATGGAGAGAGAAGCCTATAGAGAGAGAGAAGGGTGAGAGATAGGGTTATGGGAGAGAGAGAGAGAGAGAGAGAGAGAGAGAGGAGGGCGAGGGAAAAGGCTATGAGAGATAGAAATGGAGAGATGGAGAGAGAAGCCTATAGATAGAGAGGAGGGTGAGAGATAGGGTTATGGGAGTGAGAGAGAGGGGGAGAGAGAGAGAGAGGGAGTGAGAGAGGAAGAGAGAGAGGAAGAGAGAGAGGAAGAGAGAGAGGAAGAGAGAGAGGAAGAGAGAGAGGAAGAGAGAGAGGAAGAGAGAGAGGAAGAGAGGAAGAGTGAGAGGAAGAGAGAGAGGAAGAGAGAGAGGAAGAGAGAGAGGAAGAGAGAGAGGAAGAGAGAGAGGAAGATAGAGAGGAAGAGAGAGAGGAAGAGAGAGAGGAAGAGAGAGAGGAAGAGAGAGAGGGAGAGAGAGAGGGAGAGAGAGAGTGAGAGAGAGAGGGAGAGAGAGAGGGAGAGAGAGAGGAAGAGAGAGAGGAAGAGAGAGAGGGAGAGAGAGAGGGAGAGAGAGGGGGAGAGAGAGAGGGAGAGAGAGAGAGGGAGAGAGAGAGAGAGAGAGAGAGAGAGAGAGAGAGAGAGAGAGAGAGAGAGAGAGAGAGAGAGAGAGAGAGAGAGAGAGAGAGAGAGAGAGAGAGAGAGAGGGTAGGGAAAAAGGCTATGAGAGAGAGAAACGCGAGGGAAGGAAAAGATAGGAAGGAGTGAAGGCAAGAGCGGGGAGGGGAAGGTCTGTGGGGGAGGGAAAGGTGTGTGGGGGGGTGAGGGGACGCGGTCAAATTCCAAGGATCAGCTGTGTGTACTCACCTAGTTGTGGTTACAGGGGTCGAGACTCAGCTCCTGGCCCCGAGTGTATGTGTGTGCGCGCATGTGTGTGTGAGCACATCAGTTGTTTATATGTCCCAGAAATACAATTCACCTCTGTGTATCCGTAATACTAATAAGATACCATTAACACTGAGAGTAATTCCAATAATTCTAATACTAGCGTGTGTTAACAAGTCATTCTTTCACCCAGTTATGTACTACCTTTTACTACATGTGTACCCAATACTTGCTTCTCAGATTGTACTGTCTTTGTGTCCTAAAACATTATCTCTCGAAACTGTTGTCAGGGCTGTAGTCCCATTAGCCACGACTTAATCCTCCTGCCTATTCCTTGTTCCTACAAATTTTATCTTCCTACTACTGCTAGGTGTTGTGTGTATGATAATCCCTCTGGAGCAGGGTTTAGATAGCGAGCTACTAGTGACCGTAGGGCCGGCTCTACCACTCAAAACTTCCCGCCAACCACAAACAGGTGATTTGTACATTACTCCTCAGAGGGGACGTCCATCCAGATGCCTGATGTACGATGCTCGCTGTACGATGCTCGCTGTACGATGACTCGTGCACCTCGCCCTTCCACCGCTGACTTCTTCAGCTATTCTTTTCTCGTTGCCCTTTTGAGTCCTCATTTACCACACTTATCACTTGTATACTGCTACTTTTATAATTTACACTTCACTTTTGGTAAGTACACTACTTATTTGTGATGACACCCAACCTGTTATGGCGGCGCTACTTCCTCAGGCCTACTGCTGCCACCACCTCTGCTTATATATATTTATGTATATGTATGTATATATATATATATATATATATATATATATATATATATATATATATATATATATATATATATATATATATATATATATATATATATATATATATATATGTGTGTGCTACATCACAGTTTGTCGTTAGCCAACCTCTCTTAATTCTATTTGATCTTTTCTCTTTAGTCACTCGCTTTGTACTTTGTATATGTGTAACAATGTGGCAACAAGTGCCAACTAGGCCTCAACGAACTGGCACTTTGAAATTTTGTTGTATAATTTCAGGCTTTCTCTCGCCTTTACTTTATTTATTTTTGCTAATACTTTGGTTATCACTTGTAGGGTTGTTCACTGACGTTGTCACTAACACTGGTTGCTTCTAGCTGCTAAAACACGCCCTAAAAGCACTAAGATTCTCGGAGCCTGGCGCTTGCGACCCACTACACTACGTACACTGCGTGTGTGTGTACTCACCTAGTTGTACTCACCTAGTTGAGGTTGCGGGGGTCGAGTCCGAGCTCCTGGCCCCGCCTCTTCACTGATCGCTACTAGGTCACTCTCCCTGAGCCGTGAGCTTTATCATACCTCTGCTTAAAGCTATGTATGGATCCTGCCTCCACTACATCGCTTCCCAAACTATTCCACTTACTGACTACTCTGTGGCTGAAGAAATACTTCCTAACATCCCTGTGATTCATCTGTGTCTTCAGCTTCCAACTGTGTCCCCTTGTTACTGTGTCCAATCTCTGGAACATCCTGTCTTTGTCCACCTTGTCAATTCCTCTCAGTATTTTGTATGTCGTTATCATGTCCCCCCTATCTCTCCTGTCCTCCAGTGTCGTCAGGTTGATTTCCCTTAACCTCTCCTCGTGTGTGTGCATGTGTGTGTATGTGTGTGTGTGTTTGTGCTATTCCATGGCCTGACTACTCTTTGACTGAAGAAATACTTCCTAACATCCCTTTGATTCAACTGAGTCTTCAACATCCAATTTTGACCTCTTGTTTCTGGGTCCCATCTCTGGAACATCCCGTCTTTGTCCACCTTGTCTATTCCTTGCAGTATTTTATATGTCGTTATCATGTGTCCCTTGACCCTCCTGTCCTCCAGTGTCGTCAGGCCGATTTCCCTCAACCTTTCTTCGTAGGACAATCCCCGTAGCTCTGGGACTAGTCTTGTTGCAAACTTTTGCACTTTCTCTAATTTCTTGATGTGCTTGACCAGGTGTGGATTCCAAACTGGTGCTGCATACTCCAGTATGGGCCTAACGTAAATGGTATACAGTCTTGAACGAATCCTTACTGAGGTATCGGAACACTATCTGTAGGTTTGCCATGCGCCCGTATGCTGCAGCAGTTATCTGATTGATGTGCGCCTCAGGAGATATGCTCGGTGTGATACTCACCCCCACATCTTTTTCCTTGAGTGAGGTTTGCAGACTTTGGCCATCTAGACTACATTGTGTTTGCGGTCTTCTTTGCCCTTCCCCAATCTTCATGACTTTGCATTTGGCAGGGTTAAGCTCAAGGAGCCAGTTGCTGGACCAGGCTTGTAGTCTGTCCAGGTCTCTTTGTAGTCCTGCCTGATCCTCGTCCGATTTGATTCTTCTCATTAACTTCACATCATCTGCAAAAAAGAACACTTCTGACTCTATCCATTCCGTTATGTCATTCACATATACCAAAAACAGCACAGGTCCTAGGACTGACCCCTGTGGAACCCCGCTTGTCACAGGCGCCCACTCTGACCCATTGCAGTGCCTTTCATATTATGTGTGCCCGATCCTCTAGCTTTTGCAGTAACCTCTTGTGAGGAACTGTGTCGAAGCCCTTCTTGCATCCCCAAAAAAATGCAGTCGATCCACCCCTCTCTCTCTTGTCTTGCTTCTGTCACCTTGTCATAAAACTCCAGTAGGTTTGTGGCACAGGATTTTCCTTCCCTGAAACCATGCTGGTTGTCAATTATACACTTGTTTCTTTCCAGGTGCTCCACCACTCTCCTCCTGATGATCTTCTCCATGACCTTGTATACTATGCACGTTAGTGATACAGGTCTGTAGTTTAGTGCCTCATGTCTGTCTCCCTTTTTAAAAATTGGGACTACATATGCCATCTTCCATACCTCAGGGAGTTACTCAGTTTCAATGGATGTGTTGAAGATCTTTGCTAATGGCACACACAGCATCTCTGCTCCCTCTCTAAGGACCCACAGAGAGATGTTGTCTGGTCCCACCGCCTTTGAGGTGTCAAGTTCACATAGCAGTTTCTTTACCTCCTCCTAGGTTATGTGTACCTCATCCAGCACTTGCTGGTGTACCCCCCTGTTCTGATTTCCTGGAGTCCTACTGGTTTCCACTGTAAATACTTCTTTAAATCTTGTGTTGAGCTCCTGACATACCTCTCGGTCGTTTCTTGTGAACTCCCCATCACCCTTCCTCAGTCTGGTTACCTGGTCCTTGACTGTTGTTTTCCTCCTGATGTGGCTGTACAACAGCTTCGGGTCAGTCTTTACTTTTGATGCTATGTCATTTTCATATTGTCGCTGAGCCTCCCTTCTTATCTGTGCATATTCGTTTCTGGCTCTTCGGCTAATCTCTTTATTTTCCTGAGTTCTCTGTCTTCTGTACCTTTTCCATTCTCTAGTAAACCTAGTTTCTGCCTCCCTACACCTTTGGGTGAACCAAGGACTCGTTCTGTTCTTCCCATTATTTCTGTTTCCCTTGGGAACAAACCTCTCCTCTGCCTCCTTGCATTTTGTTGCTACATAGTCCATCATTTCTTGTACTGGTTCTCCTGTCAGTTCCCTCTCCCACTGAATGTCTTGCAGGAACCTACTCATGCCTGAGTAGTTCCCCCTTTTGTAGTTTGGTTTTTCCCATCCTATTCCTGCTTCTCTCTCCACTTAAAGCTCAACTATGTAGTCAAAGCACAGAACCACATGATCACTAGCTCCCAGGGGCCTTTCATACATGATATCCTCGATGTCCGAGCTACTCAAGGTGAATACAAGGTCCAGTCTTGCTGGATCATCCTCACCTCTCTCTCTGGCAGTGTCTCTAACATGTTGATGCATGAGGTTTTCCAGCACCACATCCATTATCTTGGCTCTCCATGTTTCGGGACCCCCATGGGGCTCCAGGTTTTCGCAGTCAATCTCCTTGTGGAAATATAAACACATATGCAGTTTAATGTGATCCTTTGTTGACAACGTTTCGCCCACACAGTGGGCTTTTTCAAGTCACAAACAGATCTACCTGGGGTGGAAGGTACGGGAGTATTTATAGTCAGGTTCAGAGTGTTGAGGTCAGGTGGAGAATGCTGCATCTGATGATCTACCGGGTGGGGTTATAGAGTCTAGAATCTTGGATAGCTTGGAAGGAAGATTGGATAAGTTTGTGAACAGACTTTCTGCAGTGTTCTTCCATTCCTATGTTCTTATGTGGGATAGCGATGAAGAAGTTTCTTGGCAAGTGGTTCAGCTATGTTATAGAAGCCATTGTTCTGGCTGAAATTGTTGGTTATAGAGATAAGCGATGATTCCAGGATTCTTCGGTATTGTTTGTTGTCTTCTCTGGTGATAAGTCTTGAGTTTCTATAGTTAATTAAATGGTTGTGTGAATTGCGGTGTTGTACACAGGCATTCATTGTATCGTAAAACCTGCTTGCGTATTGGTGTTTTGAAATACGTGTTTGGAGGTCTCTTGATGTTTCGCCCACGTATAATTTGCTGCAGTCATTAGAAGGGTATTGGAAAAGATGTTGGAAACATGTTTGGCAATGGAGTTGGTGGGGAGGACTATGTATCTCTTCTCGGTAGTGTCATCTCTTGGTGTGTTGAAGATGTTTAATGCCCGCCGTCTGCACATAAGAACATAGGAATGGAAGAACACTGCACAAGGTCTGCTCACAAACTTATCCAATCTCCCTTCCAAGCTACCCAAGATTCTAGATTCTATAACCCCACTCGGTAGATCATCAGATGCAGCATTCTCCGCTTGACCTCAACATTCTGAACCTGACTATAAATACTAGCGTACCTTCCATCCCAGGTAGATCTGTTTGTGACTTGAAAAAGCCCTCTGTGTGGGCGAAACATTGTCAAAAAAGGAATATTTGGAGGAAATGTTAAATGTTGATGAAGATAGGGAAGCTGTGATTTCGTGTATAGGGCAAGGAGGAATAACATCTTGTAGGAGTGAGGAAGAGCCAGTTGTGAGTGTGGGGGAAGTTAGTGAGGCAGTAGGTAAAATGAAAGGGGGTAAGGCATCCGGGATTGATGGGATAAAGATAGAAATGTTAAAAGCAGGTAGGGATATAGTTTTGGAGTGGTTGGTGCAATCATTTAATAAATGTATGGAAGAGGGTAAGGTACCTAGGGATTGGCAGAGAGCATGCATAGTTCCTTTGTATAAAGGCAAAGGGGACAAAAGAGAGTGCAAAAATTATAGGGGGATAAGTCTGTTGAGTATACCTGGTTAAGTGTATGGTAGAGTTATTATTGAAAGAATTAAGAGTAAGAGGGAGAGTAGGACAGCAGATGAACAAGGAGGCTTTAGGAAAGGTAGGGGGTGTGTGGACCAGGTGTTTACAGTGAAACATGTAAGTGAACAGTATTTAGATAAGGCTAAAGAGGTTTTTGTGGCATTTATGGATTTGGAAAAGGCGTATGACAGGGTGGATAGGGGGGCAATGTGGCAGATGTTGCAGGTGTATGGTGTAGGAGGTAGGTTACTGAAAGCAGTGAAGAGTTTTTACGAGGATAGTGAGGCTCAAGTTAGAGTATGTAGGAAAGAGGGAGATTATTTCCCAGTAAAAGTAGGCTTTAGACAAGGATGTGTGATGTCACCGTGGTTGTTTAATATATTTATAGATGGGGTTGTAAGAGAAGTAAATGCGAGGGTCTTGGCAAGAGGCGTGGAGTTAAAAGATAAAGAATCACACATAAAGTGGGAGTTGTCACAGTTGCTCTTTGCTGATGACACTGTGCTCTTGGGAGATTCTGAAGAGAAGTTGCAGAGGTTGGTGGATGAATTTGGTAGGGTATGCGAAAGAAGAAAATTAAAAGTGAATACAGGAAAGAGTAAGGTTATGAGGATAACAAAAAGATTAGGTGATGAAAGACTGGATATCAGATTGGAGGGAGAGAGTATGGAGGAGGTGAATGTATTCAGATATTTGGGAGTGGACGTGTCAGCGGATGGGTCTATGAAAGATGAGGTGAATCATAGAACTGATGAGGGGAAAAGAGTGAGTGGTGCACTTAGGAGTCTGTGGAGACAAAGAACTTTGTCCTTGGAGGCAAAGAGGGGAATGTATGAGAGTATAGTTTTACCAACGCTCTTATATGGGTGTGAAGCATGGGTGATGAATGCTGCAGCGAGGAGAAGGCTGGAGGCAGTGGAGATGTCATGTCTGAGGGCAATGTGTGGTGTGAATATAATGCAGAGAATTCGTAGTTTGGAAGTTAGGAGGAGGTGTGGGATTACCAAAACTGTTGTCCAGAGGGCTGAGGAAGGGTTGTTGAGGTGGTTCGGACATGTACAGAGAATGGAGCGAAACAGAATGACTTCAAGAGTGTATCAGTCTGTAGTGGAAGGAAGGTGGGGTAGGGGTCCGCCTAGGAAAGGTTGGAGGGAGGGGGTAAAAGAAGTTTTGTGTGCGAGGGGCTTGGGCTTCCAGCAGGTATGCGTGAGTGTGCTTGATAGGAGTGAATGGAGACAAATGGTTTTTAATACTTGACGTGCTGTTGGAGTGTGAGCAAAGTAACATTTATGAAGGGATTCAGGGAAACCGACAGTCCGGACTTGAGTCCTGGAGATGGGAAGTACAGTGCCTGCACTCTGAAGGAGGGGTGTTAATGTTGCAGTTTAAAAACTGTAGTGTAAAGCACCCTTCTGGCAAGACAGTGATTGAGTGAATGATGGTGAAAGTTTTTCTTTTTCGGGCCACCCTGCCTTGGTGGGAATCGGCCAGTGTGTTAATAAAAAAAATATTGAACTGCATATGTATTTATATTTCCATTGTGTCGGGATTTTATACCATTCATTTCCAATCTCCTTGTGATTGAAATCACCCATAACTAGTAACTTTGCTCCCCTCATGTGTGCTCTTCTGGCCACCTCGGCTACTGTGTCGACCATTGCTCTATTGCTCTCATCGTATTCTTCTCTTTTCCTTCTGCAATTCTGTGGTGGGTTGTACATTACTGCAAGTATCACCTTACGTCCCTCAGACTGGATTGTTCCTACTAAGTAGTCCCTTTTGTCCATGCCATCCATTCCTTCCATTTTCTCAAAACCCCACTGGTTTTCAATGAGCAGTGCAACTCCTCCTCCCCCTCTCCTCCCTCTGTCTTTCCTGAGGATTTGATATCCGGGTGGAAAAATTGCATCTGTTATTATTCTTATAAGTTTTGTTTCTGTTAGTGCTATTATGTCTGGGGTTGTCTCCTTGATTCTTGCATGCCATTCCTCCCGCTTATATGTTATTCCATCTGCATTTGTATACCACACCTTCAGCTTCTTTTCTAAGACTGTGGTCTGGGGGGTATATTGGAGTTTGGGAAGTGGGAGACCTGGTAAGGAACTATGGGTGGTTTCTGTTGGGGTGGAGTTTGTAATACAGTGTGTGTGTACTCACCTAATTGTACTCACCTAATTGTGGTTGCAGGGGTCGAGACTCAGCTCCTGGTCCCGCCTCTTCACTAACCTCTACTAGGTCCTCTCCCTCTCTGCTTCCTGAGCTTTGTCATACCTCTTCTTAAAACTATGTATGGTTCCTGCCTCCACTACTTCACTTGCTAAGCTATTCCACTTCCTGACGTCTCTATGACTGAAGAAATACTTCCTAACGTACCTGTGACTCGTCTGATTCTTCAACTTCCAGTTTTGACCCCTTGTTTCTGTGTCCCCTCTCTGGAACATCCTATCTCTGTCCACCTTGTCTATTCCCCGCAGTATCTTGTATGTTGTTATCATATCTCCCCTGACCCTTCTGTCCTCCAGTGTCGTCAGTCCGATTTCCCTCAACCTTTCCTCGTACGACATTCCCCTGAGCTCTGGGACTAGCCTCGTTGCAAACCTTTGTACTTTAACTTCTTGACGTGCTTGACCAGGTGTGGGTTCCAGACTGGTGCTGCATACTCCAGTATGGGCCTAACATACACAGTGTACAGTGTCTTGAACGATTCCTTATTAAGGTATCGGAACGCTATTCTCAGGTTTGCCAGGCGCCCGTATGCTGCAGCAGTTATTTGGTTGATGTGTGCCTCCGGTGGCGTGCTCTGTGTTAAGGTCACCCCGAGGTCTTTCTCCCTGAGTGAGGTTTGTAGTCTTTGTCCACCTAGTCTATACTCTGTCTGCGGTCTTCTTTGCCCCTCCCCAATCTTCATGACTTTTCACTTGGCAGGATTGAATTCGAGAAGCCAGTTTCTGGACCACATGTCCAGCCTGTCCAGATCTCTTTGTAGTCCTGCCTCATCCTCATCCAATTTAATTCTTCTCATCAACTTCACATCATCTGCGAATAGGGATACTTCAGAGTCTATTCCTTCCATCATGTCGTTCGCATATATCAAAAATAGCACTGGTCCTAGAACTGACCCCTGTGGGACCCCGCTCGTCACAGGCGCCCACTGTGATACCTCTTCACGTACCATGACACGTTGCTGCCTCCCTGTCAGGTATTCCCTGATCCATTGCAGTGCCCTCCCTGTTATATGTGCCTGATCCTCCAGCTTCTGCACTAATCTCTTGTGGGGAACTGCGTCAAAGGCCTTCCTGCAGTCTAGGAAAACGCGATCAACCCACCCCTCTCTCTCGTGTCTTACTTCTGTTACCTTGTCACAAAACTCCAGGAGGTTTGTGACACAGGATTTGCCTTCCATGAACCCATGCTGGTTTTCATTTATAATCTTGTTCCGTTCCAGGTGTTCCACCACTCTCCTCCTGATAATCTTCTCCATGACTTTGCACACAATACATGTCAGAGACACAGGTCTGTAGTTTAGTGCCTCATTTCTGTTTCTTTTCTTAAATATGGGGACTACATTTGCTGTCTTCCATTTCTTAGGTAGTTGCCCAGTTTTAAGGGATGTGTTGAAGATTGTGGTTAGGGGCACGCACAGCATCTCTTCTCCTTCTCTAAGGACCCATGGGGAGATGTTGTCTGGTCCCATTGCCTTTGAGGTATCAAGGTCACTTAGCAGTTTCTGCACCTCCTCCTCAGTTGTTCGTATGTCATCCAAAACTTGTTGGTATATTCCCTCTTGATGTTCCCTTCTGTGCTGTCTTCCCTGAGCCTTTCCTGTCTCTACTTTAAAAACTTCCTTAAATCTCCTGTTCAGATCCTCACATACCTCCTGATCATTTCTTGTGAGTTCTCCACCTTCTGTCCTCAATCTTATCACCTGGTCTTTGACTGTTGTCTTCCTCCTGATGTGGCTATACAACAGTTTCGGGTCAGTCTTGATTTTCGATGCTATGTTATTTTCATATTGTCTCTGGACCTCCCTCCTTACCCGTGCATACTTGTTCCTGGCTCTGCTACTGATCTCCCTATTTTCGTGTGTTCTCTGCCTTCTATACTTTTTCCATTCTCTATTGCACTTTGTTTTTGCCTCCTTACACCGTCGGGTAAACCAGGGGCTCGTTCTGGTCTTCCCATTGTTTCTGTTGCCCTTGGGAATAAACCATTCCACTGCCTCCTTGCATTTTGTTGTTACATTTTCCATCATTTCGTTTACTGGCTTTCCTACCAGTTCTCTGTCCCACGGAACCTCCCGCAAGAAGTTCCTCAACCCTATGTAGTCCCCTCTTTTGTAGTCAGGCTTTTACCATTCCACTCCTGTTACTCTCTCCACTTGCAACTCTACTATACATTCAAAGCACAGAACCACGTGGTCGCTAGCTCCTAGCGGACTCTCATACATGATGTCCTCAATGTCTGAGCTGCCCAGGGTGAACACAAGGTCCAATCTTGCTGGTTCATCCTCCCCTCTCGCTCTGGTAGTGTCCTTAACATGTTGGTGCATGAGGTTTTCCAGCACCACATCCAACATCTTGGCTCTCCATGTTTCGGGACACCCATGTGGCTTCAGGTTTTCCCAGTCAATCTCCCTGTGGTTGAAGTCCCCTATAACCAGCAACTTTGCTCTGCTGGAGTGAGCTCTTCTTGCCACCTCAGCAAGTGTGTCCACCATTGCTCTGTTGCTCTCTTCATATTCCTCTCTTGGCCTCCTGCAGTTCTGTGGTGGATTATGCATCACTGCAATGACCACCTTGTTCTCCCCAGACTGAAGTGTACCTACTATGTAGTCTATTTCTCCTGTCTCGTCTATGCCTTCCATTTTCTCGAATTTCCATCTGTTTTTACGAGCAGAGCAACCCCTCCTCCCCCTCTGCCCCTTCTATCTTTCCTCATGATCTGGTATCCTGGTGGGAAGATTGCATCTGTTATTGTCTCCGTGAGTTTTGTTTCTGTAACTGCTATGATGTCTGGGGACTTCTCATTGATTCTTTCTTGCCATTCCTCATATTTATTCGTTAATCCATCCGCATTTGTATACCAAACCTTCCACTTCTGTTCTAATGCTGTAACTGTGGTGCGGGGGGTGGGAACTGAGGGATCGGTGTGTGATGGTTGGTTTGGATTGTTCAGTTGCCTTGGGGGTGTCTTGGCTGGATTCCTTCTGCATGTGTTTCTGGAGGTGTGCTTGTCCTTCCACTTGTTCCTGGGTTATTCTTCTCTTCTTTTTCATTTCCTCCCATTTCTCCTTTCATTTTTGTGCTCTCTCTTTTATCATCATCCTTTCCTCCTGTGTTTTGTCTCGATTGAGGTACACACTCATGAATTCCTGTTTGCCTCTCAGCCGTGGTTTCTCCTGCAGGATCATGGTTCGGGTTGATTCTGCCTTGAAAATTTCTTTGAGAGGCCGATTCCTTTTCTTTGTGAACCACTCGATTCTCCGAAAATTTGCCACCTGGGTCATGTCCCCTTCGCCTATCACCTTCATGGTATCTTGAATTGCTTTTTTCTCCTCCTGCTTTCTTTCATCATAAGTTTGCCCTTTAGCTTCATCTAGCCCATAGACAAAAACTGATCTCTCCCTTTCCACCTCCCACTGTGACTCCCATTGCATCCTCTGATGTGTTTTAGTTCCTTCTCGTGGGGTGTTCCTTCCATCAGTCCCTTCCCTAGCTATGGCACCTCTGCTCATTGGTTTGTCCTTCATGCTCACCTGTTCCTGGCCCTCACAGGTGACTGGTAAGGTCCCTGTACATGTCCTAGTTCCTTCAGTGTCTTCCAACCTCTCATTCTGTCCTAGTGTGCTCCCTGTCTTTGTTTTGGTCCCATGAGGGTTTGACAGGACCTCTGCATATAGTTTAGTTTCCATGCTCCCTTCAGACCCGTTATCTGTGTCTGATGTAGCCACTGCTGATGCTACTTCTCTAGTATCTTTGTCTCTATGCTGTTTCAGGTGTCTCAGCTCCTCTTCTAATCTCTGTATCTTGTTTTCTGCTGCTGTGGCATGTTGCTTCCACCTTCTGCATTCTGCTGCTAACCTCTCCTCCATCTTCCTTGCCAGCTCATCTAGCCTCCTTCCCCAGTCTTCCTACCTTTTTCTGAGCTCTACCTCCCAATCCTCCCTCCCAGATTCGTCCTTCGGGCCCCTTGTTCTCATCGTAGTTCTAGGTTCCCCCATTGCTCCACAGAAGGAAGGGGGAGGTGGATTAGGGGGAGGGGAATA